>NC_140610.1:42158801-42395237 GCF_057381915.1 Diplotaxodon limnothrissa
AATGACGAGGGCGGAGCCTTATACCACGTGGTACAGAAGCTGTGCCGTGTGATGCTAAAATTAGCAGGAAAAAACCACGGAGAGCACGTCAGGGATGACGAGAAAGTGACAGGAGAAAATCCGTCCCGGTCAACCACCCAAACATCAATAACGGGAACCTTATACAGCGCTTCCCTATACCCGTCGAACTCCCGCAGGCACAAAGACATTACGGAGGCTATCACTTATCACCTGACCAAAGATATGGCTCCCATCAACACTGTGCAAAACGGGGGATTTAGGAAAATGATCAACACCCTAGACAAACGCTGCACAGTGCCGTCCCGCAACTATTTTTCTACTGTTGCACTACCTGCTCTGTACACGCAGCGTCGAGCAACGGTGGAGACGGAATTTCAAGCAGTACAACATTTTGCTGCAACAACAAAACGTGAGACATTTGTTGTTTTTATGTTTATTTATTGTTTTTATGTTCAGGCTCAACTGTTACGAAGTTGATGTGCAGTTAATAAGTGCAATAAATATTTATACTGGAAAAGAAAATCGTGAGAGAATCGTGATCTCAATTCTAAGCCAAAAAATCATGATTCTCATTTTATGCAAAATCGTGCAGCCCTAGTTATCAGTCTTCTTTGGTGAGCCAATGTGAACTTTAGCCTCACTTTCCTGTTTTTAGCCAATAGCAGCAAAGCCTGCTGTAGTAGATAGAGTGTTTCTGTGAATCAGCAGTTTCTTAAACTGACTAAACACACTGTGTTGAACTGACAACCATCACAGATGCAACCTCATTTAAACCACCTTTCTACCCCACTCTGAAACTCGGGTGACAACATGTCTAAATGCACTGACTGAGGCCGTGCATGTTGGCTTCAACAAGCAGTTAAACAGATAAGTCTGACAAAGTTTTACTAATGATTGTATGTGAAGCCAAAGACTTCTGCAACGATTTATAATTCCTGCCTAGAACTCTTCACAAAATAACAGAAAATGAGCTGAGTTGTAATCTGCTATTGTAAAGCTGGCCCATAAGTCTGGAACAAGTATACACTGTCATTGCATAGTAGGATCAGGTGTATTCTTCAAAGCACAGCTGAGTAGTCATCAGCGAATATTAACAAATAATATTTCTTATACTTGAAATACCAATCTCAAATGGATTGCTGATAGAAGTCAGGTATGGACATCACCTCCAGATATTGACTACAGAGGGGTAACACTTGATGCTCATTTTGTAAATTATAGTAAAAGTTAGAGCACATGAGCACACAGAATATGCTTTAGGGTTTGGCAACCTGATAATTGACAGGCTAGTGTAGGATCTGCAGTGAGGCTGTGTGGTCTGTTGTGCTGAAAATTAAATGTAAAAAAAACAAAACAAAACAAAAAAAAGTACCTGCCAATTTACTGGCTCTATATTCGTACTCTCACCTATGCCTCAGGGCAAACCTGGGATATACTGGAAGGATTACTTGGACCACTGTGCCAGCAACACAACACATGGATGGATGGATGGATGGATGGATGGATGGATGGATGGATGGATGGATGGATGGATGGATGGGTGGTTGAATGGTTGGATGAATGGATGGGTGGGTGGGTGGGTGGATGGTTGGTTGGTTGGTTGGATGGATGGATGGATGAATGGATGGATGGATGGATGGTTGGATGAATGGATGGATGGATGAATGGATGGATGGATGGATGGATGGATGGATGGATGATTGGATGGATGAATGGATGGATGAATGGATGGTTGGATGAATGGATGGGTGGTTGAATGGTTGGATGGATGGATGGATGGATGGATGGATGGATGGATGGATGGATGGATGAATGGATGGATGGTTGGATGGATGGTTGGATGAATGGATGGATGGATGGATGGATGGATGGTTGGATGATTGGATGGATGAATGGATGGATGAATGTATGGTTGGATGGATGGATGGATGGATGGATGGATGGATGGATGGATGGTTGTATGGATGGATGGATGGTTGGATGGATGGTTGGATGAATGGATGGATGAATGGATGGATGGTTGGATGATTGGATGGATGAATGTATGGTTGGATGAATGGATGGATGGATGGATGGATGGATGGTTGGATGATTGGATGGATGAATGGATGGATGAATGTATGGTTGGATGAATGGATGGATGGATGGATGGATGGATAGATGGTTGGATGAATGGATGGATAGATGGATGGATGGATGGTTGGATGAATGGATGGATGGATGGATGGATGGATGGATGGATGGATGGATGGATGGATGGATGGATGAATGGATGGATGGATGGATGGATGGATGGATGAATGGATGGTTGGATGAATGGATGGATGGTTGGATTAATGGATGGATGGATGGATGCCTTCTGATTGACAAGTTACCACCAACATGAATTTACAACGTCCGTAGGTTCTCCAGTCTGATCCAGACAGTGACTAACAAAAGTCAAGAGCACTTCAGAGACTCATGGATGACACCACGATGGCTGTATGTTTAATATGCAGTCTGTGTGCTTGCTGTGTGTCTAGGAGTTTTTCTTCTGTAACAAATAAAGGCTGGTTTGCAGTTTCACAGATTGCTGTTGAGCCTCTGTCAGTGACTCTGCAAATATTTCACGTTAAATGTTTCCCAGAATGGTGATAGGGTTTTAATGTGACAAATGCTGGAACTGCTGCTTTTCATTGATTGAGAATAAATGTGACTGGAAACAAGTTTTCTACCACAGCAACAAAGAGAACGTGAGAGCAGCAGAACTATGTGTACAACGTGAGTCATCCAAACAACAAGTAAACAGAGGAAAACGTCGAAGCAGCTCCAGATATCATATGAGGAAGATAAACCTAATGGATGGACACAGTTTGAGCTTCTACAAGTCTGAACCCTGAGTCATGTTGGCACGTGTCAGTTCAGTGGAAGTTTAGTCTTCTTAGACTAAGCTTGTCAAATTGAATTAAATATAGTTTTTTTCATTTCTTTTTGCTAGGAGGAGTTAAAGTATTTAGTCCACCAACATTTCAGACTGGTCTAACAATTTACTTTAGCACGAGGGTTTCACCTTCACCTCCAGTAGTACTGTGAGGCACTCCGGAGTCACTAACTCATGCTTTTGACAAATATCTAGGACTGCCTTCCTGGACTTGCATATTGTCAGAAACAGGAATAGTTAGGATACCAGCTATAGTTCATGCATGCAATTATCGGGCTGTCCTTAAACACCTCAGCTGATCTGCAATCCTGCAGCAAGAGTGCAAACAGGAACTAGAAAGAGACATTTCCCCACTTCTCTCATTGGTTCCCTGTTAAATTCTGTGAAATTTAAAATCCTTCTCCTCAGAAAAACACTCTTGAATGATCAGACCATATTATCCCAATGGAGCACTTTGCTCTCAGACAGCAGGCCTGCCTTTGGTTTCCTAGAGTTTCCAAAAGTAGAAGAGAAGCAGCATTTGGGAGACAGACACCCACTATACTTTTAAATTTAGGCTTCAAACTTTTCCTTTTTCAAACTTTCAACCTTTCTTTTTAATAAAGCTTATAGTTAGACAACCCTGAAATACTCCTTAGTTACATGTGGGTACGGGTCCCATAAGCACCCTTCCTGTCTTTCACTCGCAGTGAATCTATATAAAATTGCAGTATCCTTCTGCAGGTGCTCTGCATATTTCTAATCTGGAATTACAGCTAGAAGTCTCTCAAACCTTTTCCCTCTCCTCTCTAAATAATGAAGGCAGATGTCCACCCTACCTGAGTCAGATTCTTTATCTTTGGGGGGGTTTCTTCCCTACTGTCACCAAGTGCATCTCAGTGGGGGATTGTTGGGATTATATATATATATATATATATATATATATATATATATATATATATATATATATATATATATACATATGTGTGTGTGTGTGTGTGTGTGTGTGTGTGTGTGTGTGTGTGTGTGTGTATATATATGTATATATATATATATATATGTATATATATATATGTATATATGTATATATATGATTGTGTGTATATATATGTATATATATACACACAATCATATATATACATATATACATATATATATGTATATATACATATATATATGTATATATACATATATATATGTATATATATATATGTATATATGTATATATATGATTGTGTGTATATATATGTATATATATATACGTATATATATACACACAAAGGCTTGACCTTACTATATGATCTAGCCTAAGATGAGGATGATATTACTTGGCATTATTAAATAGCAATGCTCTGAGCTGAACTTGAGATCACAGGACATATAAGGACATTCTACATGCTGGTGCTATGAAATAAATAACCTACTGGCTTTAATAATATTCTCCTCTATAGTACATCCCTACATAAAATGAAGAATGGGAGCTGCAAACCTCAACTGCAGAAAATTAAGATTTTGATATCAAAGAAAAACATAAACTGCAGCATGCCATTTACTTTTACTAAAAACTCACACAAAGCAAAGGTAAACAAGATGTAAAGAGTCATTGTTACTGACTTTGACAAGCTGTCCCTTTAATGTCCCTTCACGTAGATGTCACTTACACTTGTTACATATTAGAAAAGTTATAGGGAACTCAACTTATTTCAGTGTCAACATCTTTCAATATCTATATTTCCTTAGTGTCATCTGCTGAGCAGCTCACTAATAGCGAGCGCTTAGCGACTGCTTCTGCACGTGACTTCAGGTGTTTAAGTGTAATAATAGTGGGAACACATTTATATTCATGAATGCAGCTTTGCTGATACAGAGGTCCTCGGGGTGCTCGGCAGAGAAGGCACTCCTTGTGTGATGCACAGCTCCTACACCAGACCAGTAGAGTCTCTCTGAACCTGCCAATGCAATGCTTGTTTGCCCACATGCCATTAACCAGCACACTTCAACCAGCAACAGTGTCTGTCAAGAGCTGCTCTCAATTCCAGAGCAACGCAAATTGTGTCTATTTTAACCTCACCATGCTAGGAGAGAAAAAAGCAGGTGTGGGGACAGTTCAGACATACATCTACATCTTTAGTCTCTTCTCAAGCAGGTCTCATAGAAATGGTTTGTATGTAACAAGCTTGCAACAGCAAAAGAAAAAGAACATTTATTTATTTGTTTAGCACGTTGCAAATGCAGAGAGATTTGTTTTCCAGTAAATGTTTAATGATGATCATTTAATGATAATATTATCATCAAAGATGTAGTGGTTAAATCTATCATCTTTGGTACAGAAAAGTACATCGATACTCTGTATTTGTGGACAAAAATTGAGGTGGCTACTATGACATCACGCACTGGTTTTGGACTCATTTGGAAGCCTAACATCAGATTCTTTTAACCAGGTTTAGTTGAAGTACTAATACATAACTATTATGTTATTATTAAGTCATTAGCTAAGGCTAACAGGCTTAGTAAGAGGGGTGAAATGCAATGACAGAAGCATTACCTGAATTTGTGTTGCAAACTTTACTCACCAAAACTACAGAACAAATTTCTTGGCTGAGCTGTAACACACAACAGGGTTTTTATTATTGATCAGATAATCCCATTAAACTGGTCCAACTGGTCAAAACAACACAAACACAGCAGACCAGTACACTTCAGTGATTGCAGTTAGCACAGCCCTTTGACTGGGACGCCTGTCTGTGAGGACTCAGCCTTTGTACCCGCCTGTAAACATGTTTTTATGCTTTAAAGTCGTACAGCACATTTCAACTCAGGACTCTATTGGAATTGACTCAGTGGCCATTTGAGGAACTGCACAGTTGTTGGCTTCATTTTTCCATCCCAGTGGTTGATTGATTTACATCAAAACAACCGTCCATTGCTAAAGGGCAATAATGCTTTTTTAACCGTGAGTCTGATTTTCCAATCTTCAAAATAAAAATAGGTGAACTAATCAAATCAAATCAAATCAAATCACTTTTATTGTCACATCACATGTGCAGGCACACTGGCACAGCACATGCGAGTGAAATTCTTGTGTGCGAGCCCCACAAGCAACAGAGATGTGCAAACACAACAACACAAACGAGCAAAATACAAGAATGGCCAACCTGAAACTAATAAATATATGTACAATATATAATAGTGTATGCATTTCTGGATGTGTATACTAAATATTTTCCTACGTGTGTGTGTGTGTGTGTGTGTGTGTGTGTGTGTGTGTGTATACACATTTTTACAAATTAAATAGTAAAAAAAAAAAAAAAAAAAAAAAATAATAATAATAATAATAATAATAATAATAATAATAATAAAATATATAAAATATACAGAGTTGAATATGTGCAGAACAAGTGGCATTTATATACAGTGTGGAGTGCATAATGTTAAAGTTCCAGTAGTGAAGCTGAGGTGTCTATGACGTGTTCAGCAGTCTGATGGCCTGATGGAAGAAGCTGTCTCTCAGTCTGCTGGTACGGGACCGGATGCTGCAGAACCTCCTTCCTGATGGAAGCAGTCTGAACAGTTTATGGCTGGGGTGACTGGAGTCCTTGATGATCCTCCCCGCTTTCCTCAGGCAGCGCTTCCTGTAGATGTCTTGGAGGGAGGGAAGCTCACCTCCAATTATCCGTTCAGAGCACCGCACTACTCGCTGGAGAGCTTTGCAGTTGTAGGCGGTGCTGTTGCCATACCAGGTGGTGATGCATCCAGTGAGGATGCTCTCAATGGCACAGTGATAGAAGGTCCTGAGGATGCGGGGGCTCATGCCGAATCTTTTCAGTCTCCTGAGAAAGAAGAGGCGCTGCTGCGCCTTCTTCACTGTTTTGTTTGTGTGTACTGACCACGTAAGATCCTCAGCCAGATGTACTCCAAGGAACCGGAAGCTGCTCACTCTCTCCACAGCAGCGCCGTTGATGGTGATGGGGGTGTGTACTTCTCTGCACCTCCGGAAGTCCACTATCAACTCCTTTGTCTTTGCGACGTTGAGGGTGAGATGGTTGTCTTGACACCAGTGGGTCAGGGCGCTGACCTCCTCCCTGTAAGCCGTCTCATCACCGTTGGTGATAAGACCCACCACTGTAGTGTCGTCCGCAAACTTCACAATGATGTTGGAGCTGTTAGTGGCTGTGCAGTCGTAGGTGTAGAGTGAGTACAGGAGAGGGCTCAGTACACATCCCTGTGGAGCACCAGTGTTCAGTGTGATGGGGGATGAGGTGATGCTGCCCAGTCTGACCACCTGGCGTCTGTCAGACAGGAAGCTAAGGATCCAGCTGCAGAGGGAGCTGCTCAGTCCTAGATCCTGCAGTTTCCTGTCCAGCTTCGAGGGAACGATGGTATTGAATGCTGAGCTGTAATCTACAAACAGCATCCTCACATACGTGTCTCTCTTCTCCAGGTGTGACAGGGCAGTGACTGATCCAGCACTGAGAGAGAACGCAACTCCCCGACCCCCAAAAGACGGTCTTATCTCTCTTTGTTTGTTTAAAATTATTCTATATTTTAACTATTTAATGTTTTTCCACTTTTCCTTGGAGGACTGTGTCTCATATTCATCTTGACAGACTGTATTCCTACAACACCACACCTCTCACCACATCTCAGAGCGACACTTCTCTAGCATGTCACACACTTGTGTGTCTGCAGAGATCCTTTCCATCTTGCTGTCTGCACAAGAACAACAACCTCAGCCTGTCAGACCCAAAAACAAGCATTCTTACTTTGACATGTGAATTTGCCCTGTGGGACTTTAAAGCCATTTTGCAGTTTGCTGGTTACATTCTTACTCAGTACTGGACCAATCACAGCCATTTTAGTCAGTATAAATTATTTAGACCCCAAAAGATGGAAAAAAGAGCCAAGGTTAAAAAAAATGCTTCATTAAAGTGTGTCATTAATTCAGTCAATACAACTGGGACACTGTGCCAGCATTGTACAAATACTTCTAATCATCAGGAGGCAGTTCTGTTGTAACTCACGGTCAATGTTTTCACTAATATGGAAGAAATTAATGGGCTGTACTTCTGCTAACTTAAACCAACCAGAAGAACACCAGTAAGTGATTTGTGTGCTGTAGGGATGTAGTGAGGTCCTCAGGTAGGTTCAGCAGCAAACCCAAAGTCTCGGGGGGGTGTCTCTAAAGTGATGAAATCTCACGAGACTCCTATTTTAAAATGACCAACTGATTACATTTAAAAGCTGTTTTGGCCTCTGAGTAATGTACACCTCCATAACAGCGGCAGGTAATTTGCATTTGGAGAGTAGTAAGGCTGAGAGTTAAGGGCACTGCTGCTTTGATTAACAGGGTGCACTGGGAGCTTTAGCTAAATGCTGTGTGCTAGGCCTTGGCTCTGTTAATTAAAGTCAGTGAACTCAACTGTATTGTTGCTAATGGTGTCTTTTGGATATGCCAAACACTACGTCTTCCTGTGTGTTGAAGCACATTTGTCTTAATCCAATAGCAGATATATAGCATGTCTTTGCTTTGCATCTGTACAGTTTATTAATGATAGCGTTAGCTGATCACGTCGGACTCAAACAGACCCAAATAGCGACCGCTAAAACGCTGTCGTGATGGGTTCAGAAGTCCGAATGTAGTGGCCGACTTCACAACGCCTATGCCCAGCTCTTTTTTGCAGCACGTGTTGAACTAGGTTGTTGTTCCCAAAAGACAAAACTCATTTACAAGTGTTGAGTTTTAAATTATTCAACAGATTCAGCAGTGATTTACCTGCAGGCTGGCTGGAGGTAAACTCTGCTGTGCTGTCATCTTATCTTCTTATGCCCATGATATTAACAAGCACAGCAGATAATTTCCATATGATTATGTTTTAATAGCAAAACAAAAGTGCGTGTGGTTGAAAAAAGAAAAGTCTAGGGAAACTAATCTGTATTAATGAATATAAAGGACAAACTGAACATATCGATTATTTTGTTTGACTGACTGATTCATTCTTCAATCAGTCAGACGCTGGCAGTAAGGGGACCCATCATATGCAACAAAGCCCGAAGCAAATCCTTCAAATTGCTGACTCCATCTGATCAATATTCAGCACTGGAGGCTTTCTGTTTGCGCACAATCAGTCTTTGTGTTACAGACTAAGAGCTGTTGTTTCCATAATTCAACATTTTCACTAAAGTTATTTTCTCTCCATCAGTAACATCTTGGCTGCAACATACAAGACTGATTCCTGTTGGTGGACGACTGTTTATTACTTACGTTTGTTTGCCTGACATCACTGATACAGCTGATACTGAGACGCCTCGGCCAGCTTTAGTTCTTTGTCCTCGTGCCCTCCTGGAAGGAACAGAACATCGAGTCGATTACTTTTATTTTACCAAAACACCCACAGGAACAGGACAGTCTTTAATGTTAGCATGCTGTGGGGTGAATGGGACTATCTTATTACAGTGTTAGTATCCAGTGTATGCCTGCAGGCCAGCGAGATGCCACAACTCTAGAGCTGAGAGTCATACGGATGTAGTAAACCAGTAAAAAGAACTGGTTCTGTCTTTATCTGCAGCTGTTTATGTTAAACTCAGCTTTATCAGTGTGCACCGTGTAGTGCAGCTAGATTTGATTGTGTGTCAAACTTCTCTTACAGGTCTGTGAAGATATTTACAGAATTGTGCCTAACCAACTTTTTTTTGCCTTAAATTCACCAGGAAAGCTGACACAGAATCACACGAAGTCCACCGCTGTTCATTTACAAAGTCAACACATTTGTTTGTTTAAGTTAACACGAGCAGCTTTGACCAAAAAGGATTTCTTTTATCCTTCTGTTCCTTAATATGTTACTGGATGTAACATATTAATGTTGCCTGGATTTAACTTTAACAGGAAACAGCTTTATTAACTCTCCTAAATCCAGGCTAGGTTGCCCCTCCTTCTTTTTCCTCCTCACCAAGCACCCTCGTTTGGACACTGACATAAAGTGCAGGAGTAGACGTGCCTAAATTATTTAAACATGTAAAATGTGGATGGGTGGTGGGTAGCTGGCTTCTAATTATTGAGCGATACTGTTACATAATTGCACTAACACACCACACACTTCACATCCTGGGAAAGGCTGTAAGGAAAGCTTAGGTGTGATATTCAATAAATGCAGTAAATTGTGTGATAATTAGCTATTTGACGTTTGCGTAGTCTAAAACTACTGTTGACCTGGTGATTCCATATATAGCAGTAATGTTATGACTTTGACATTTGAATAGCACAATAAGTTCTGATTTGTATTTGGAGATTTGACTGCTGATAGAATCCAAATAATGACAGCGCTCATCGGGTGTAAATGAATACAATAATCAGAAGGCATTAATAAATCCTGATGTGATAACATCTTGATAGCAGCTGCAGACTCCATGCAGGAAGTGACACGTCTAATCTCAGCATCTCCTTTATGTATGAAGTGATGTTTCTTTGAAGTGATTACTTCAAAGTCCTGCTGAAAACACTAGGGATGCACTTCATAGCTTGATGCAAAACCAATAATATCTTTTTCAAAAGCCACAATAGAGTCTTTTGACAAAATTGTCAAACATATGGCCCATGAGCCAGGATGGGCCCACCCAAGGGTCCAATCCAGTCCACTGGATGGCTTTGCTAACTCTGAAAAGCTTTATTTTTGGACTTTTGTTACAAGCGTTTAAGCCATGAAAGAGGATTTCCAGACTATTAATTTTATCTCAGCCAGGGGTCTGAATCATTGTCAGTTTAACAAGTTTTAATGCCTGACGAAAGCTAATCTGAGGAGCTGAGCAGGTGTATTTATTTGATAAATACTCATATTAGGGAGGGGCAAAGGTTCCAACAACGAATCAGTGAAGCTTCATACTGCTAAGTTTCAGACAGTTTGTTTACACTGGTGTCTGTATGATGTCATTAAATATGGCAGCAAGTATATGGTCTTCTCAGCCACGCAGCTCAAAATTATCCAATGAGAAGGAAGCTGGCTTTTCAGTCTATAAAGAGACAGAAGTTAAAATGGCCTGTGGTGAACCTATTATGAGTCATGAAAAGCTACTGTTGAGTCTGACTACAGAGTCCAAGAGTAACAACATTATTTGAAACAAAGGACAGTGAACAAAGGGTGAAAATGTAGATTAAATGTTTGCAGATCTCTGAATGTTTTCAGCCGGTCAAAAATGATGCAAACCGTCAAAGCTTAATTACAACTTTTGCAAAAATTACAAAAGGTGAAATGAACAACGTTCAAGAGCAGACTTTCAACCTTACAAACCATCTTTTTACCAGATTCAAATCATGGCAGAAATATCTTAAACTAACAACACAGGAACTCCAGCAACACTTAAAAGTGAAGAGGAACAATTTTATTAACTGACTAACATGTTTCGGCCTTCATCAGGGTCATAGTAATACATAACACATCTGGGCTTGAATAAAGGACAAGAAACAAAAAAAAAGTCAAATTAACCATCACATCTCCATGTTGTTAGCGTCTCATCCTCTCCATGCACCTTGGAAGAAGGCAAAGTTGTGCCAGAAATGTTTGCTGAGAGATATTTTTAACTCCTCACCTCCTGAAGCTGTGGAGTTAATATTGGTCCCACTGTTTGAAAGGCATCACTGCATAAAGTATTGAGAATCAACATTTCAGCGCTGTGACAGCTGTTGGCTAATCCTTTATCAGGAACTTCATAGCAAACACAATATTACTGCTTTCTAATATTTTACTTGGACATTAATGCATCCATAGAGGGATTATACACTGCAGTTCTGCCTGTACAATTTACATTTTGAGATTTGAGCACAATGCTGGTGTATCTCAGCACAAAGAAAAAAGCCAAAGACAGGTGTTTCAGTGGCAACATCCCCGCAGGAAAGACTTTCTAGCTTAAGACCTTCAAATCCAGAGACCAATTCTCCCCCTGCTGAATACATTTAGAGAAGAAACCACAAATCCTGCAAGGATTGAAAGTGCCTCCCCCACACCTGCACACAAACAAAGCAAGCGTGTGTCTCACTGCTCTAATATTGCATTTTAAAAGCATCTCCTTCCCCATCTCATTCAGACTGCTTCACATTCAGCTGATTAAGTCCTCTCAGAGCCAATCAGAAGGCAGCAGCATGTGTGTCTGTTTGTAAATGTATCACTCCAAATTCCCCTCTATTCATTCAGGTTAGTCCAATTTAAATTGCTTTGCAGAAGAATGACAAAAATATGACAGTTTCAATTCACACAATTGAAACAATTTGAGACTAATGAGACAAAGATAGTATAAATTACAAGAGAGAATAGAACACTTTAAACATGAAACAGTGTAAAAGCAATTAGAAGGAGCGCTCACACGCTGGCTCGGTTACTACTGGAACATTTATTAACATTCATTAAGTTGTAATGTTTTGGTCTGTGTGACATTCATCAGATTTATGAGCAGCAGCATTTTCATATTTATAAATGCATAGGAAGAGTTTAGTTGGACCAATGAAATCCTTGCACATATGTTTGTCTGTACAACAGTATGAGCGAGATCATCAATATCTGAACATGGCAGCAGATTCAAATCCAAAACACAAAGTCTAGAAGTTTAAAGTCAAAACCGTCTACAAAGAGTTCAGAGTCACATTTCTATGCAGATTAATCTCCCTGAAAGTTAACTGACTTGTGTTATACTGTTCACGTCTACACTTCTGACCAGTTTTGTTTTGGATTTTAAATAAGCTAAAATATTAAATTAAGTAAAAGTTATTTATTGCTCGAGTGACAATATCTCTAATATCTAGAAAGCCTTTATTTATCTCAGCTTCCACCCTTGGGTAAGTAAAACTTGTTAAATACTACAACAGTTTCATCAGAGTAGAGGTTTCACAGTGGGCAGCGTCTGCATAATCCCTGTCCTCCCTGTAAATATACAAAATGTGTGTGTCCCTCAGGTCCTCTATTAAAGGTCTGGGGGGGTCTGAGGGTTCTGTCCAGGATCTTAGCTGCTGTCTTCTGGGCAGCAACCTCTGATGTTGGCCTGGAATCTGCTGGAGAAACTCTTCCAGTTTGGGGGTTACAGTGTCTAATGCTCCTATTACCATTAGGACCACTTTGAATTTGACCTTCCACATTTGCTCCAGCTGTTCCTTCAGCACCTGGCACCCCTGGCTCTGTTTGCTGTCGTCTGCTTTCAGGTCCACCAGCCGCTTGACATTGGTGGTATGTGACACCTTTTTCTCCCAGATGTTTTTCCAGTGTTGTTGAGTTTCAGCTCTGAGTGGCTCTGCCCTCGTGCTGTTATTCCCGGTAGATGAGAGAACACCCTGGATGGATCTTCAGAGAACAGGCCCTCTGCTTCTCTGGTTTATCTCTTCAGCCTCGTGGCTTTGTTTGTCTCAGTGTTATGGACATCTGTTTGTCACCCAGGGCCTGTCTCTCATGGAGACCTTGTGCACCTCAGTTAACCAGCTAACATCCTTCCAGGCTTCCTGGATTTTGGCTTCCAGCCTTATTCTCTACGGAGGGCTTCCTCTACCTGCGTCCGTGATCTTATACCCGAGTGCGTCTAGGATTACTTTGACCGGGGCCAAGATGAGCTCACTGCTTTGGGAATCTCCTTAAACCTTTGAGTAAATGTTGCTGTTAATGTTATTACATAAATGCAAGTATGAGAAGTTTAGATGTTCCTCATTTAACATGAGAGGGTCAGATAGAGGGGTTTTGGTTCTTTGTTTTCCTGCCACACATTCAGGTGTGCAGACATTTTGCACAGCAAACATAAATACAAAAAAATAACAATTAATGATGATTCAAATTCTCCATTAGATTTCAGCCAACAGCTCCATCACATGTGCAGCTGGTGGACGCAGCTGTGAAAGCAGGCTGAGAGTCTCATTGGAGTCTCATTAAAACCTACATCAAACCAGCAGGACAGCGAGCCACAGCGAAAAAGGCACACAGGGACTAAAGGTAAGACTCAGAGTATCAAACAGCTAATTAATGGTGCAACAGGACTAAAGGGCACAAAGAGGACAATGACTGGCTCATTATTTACAAGCCTTTATCAGCTTTTTAATGGGGAAACCAGACCGAAATTGCAACAAATTAGTCTTGCCAGAGGTTCACAGGAACATTAAATCATTAGCAGGTCTGACCTTGTCTGTGTTGCTGCGTTTTATAAACTGCAGGTCTCATTAGACCTCGGCCACAAACCTGTGACGCTGGACTTACATTTTTATAAAGATGCACAAGTATGGAACATAATTGATGGAAGGTAACTGAGTCCATCATGTTTCTCACTTTATCAATATACTCGCAGATTCCTTCAGTAAGATTATTTGAATAAAGACACTTTGAACCAACGTCTCCAACACAGCGTCTTAAATTACTTTTCTGGAAAAAAATATCCACAGTTTTTTTATATGTATCAGACTGATTTTTCCATTGATTGTCAAGACTTAGGAAATGAAAAATCAGATATTCTAATAACACGGGAAAAGTAGAAGTTAAAGTAGTAGCTTTATTTTATTTTTTTGCATACTGGTCAGATTCCTGTTGTAGATAAGGAATTAAATATTTTGCCAAATTTCTAAAAATAAAAACAACTAAAACAGCTATTATGAACTATTTGTTACAAAAACTGAGAAGAAACTCAGAATTAAACTTCGATTGAATTCAGAGAGTAAAAAAAACTCTGCTAATAGTACTCACAAATTTAAAAACATAAATTTTCAGAGATTCAGCTGGAGAGAAAACCTTCTCACCCCACATAGACCGAGTCAGATTAGAGCCCCTTGCTACTGAATATATCCGAATCATCAATGGAAGCATCCAGAAGAGACGCTGCTGCTGAATCGATCTGTTTGGGAGAATAAAAATGATGTAAGGATGTCTTCCATCGTGTTGTTGCACCTCAACCACAGCTCTTTAAAGAACGGCACTTGTGCCGGACAAACGAGAAAAAAAACAGCACTCGCTCGTTTTTCTCTTCTTCCTCAGAATTTACTTTACTTTTAAAAATAATACTAGACACCATTTACCCGTGTCTGATGACACAGCATTTTATTTCATTAGACAAAAAGGAAACAAGGTGGCAAACAACACCCGAGAGCCGAGCCTGGGGGTCGGATAAACTCCTGGCCACATTTGTAGCTCAGTCTAAACCTTAAATGTTCCACGTGGCTGTTCAACTAATGAAGAAATGGAATTCTTTGACAACAAAACAGTTTCATTGAAGTTCATTTCTCATGAATTTACAGTTTTAATCCAAGAGAATATTCAAAAGGATCTTGTTCATAATGAACTCATTTTTTTCTCAGAATATTAGCTTAAGCCCCCTCCCTCCCCCATAACATAAAATGAACATAAGACTTTCATAAAAATGAATTCATGTATCAACTTTTTTCATTTTCACTTCCATTAATTTTCTAGCAGCCTCTTAGATTACCGCAGTAAATCTATTAAAGCACCTGATTCTCCGATTGAGCAGCTACTACAGTGAACCACTCTTTATGAATTTATGCCTCCTTATCAATAAGTTAAAAACATCAAAACAAATAATAATGGATTGGATTTATATAGCGCTTTTCAAGGCACCCAAAGTGCTTTACAATACCACTATTCATTCATTCTCACATTCACACACTGGTGGAGGCAGCTACAGTTGTAGCCACAGCTGCCCTGGGGCAGACTGACAGAAGCGAGGCCAACATATCGCACCATCGTCCCCTCTGGCCAACACCAGTAGTCAAGTAGGGTAAAGTGTCTTGCCCAAGGACACAACGACCAGGACAGAGAGCCCGGGGATCGAACCAGCGACCTTCCGGTTACAGATACGCTTCCCAACCCCCTGAGCCACGGTTGCCCAATACAGTAATTTCCACAGTGAATGGCTGTTTTTACTATGATGAGCACACAGGTAATGATAGTTTTGCATTAAGAAACAGAGGATTAGCAAACCGTTGTCCTGAATACTTCTTCCATAATGAAATATATTCTAGGACCAATCATTAAGTTTACAGCTTCACCATCTGTTTCTCTAAATGTGGAGCTGAGCTGAATTTGCTGAATCTGTGAACTGTAAGTTTCAAATCAAATCAAATCAAATCAAATCACTTTTATTGTCACATCACATGTGCAGGCACACTGGCACAGCACATGCGAGTGAAATTCTTGTGTGCGAGCCCCACAAGCAACAGAGATGTGCAAACACAACAACACAAACGAGCAAAATACAAGAATGGCCAACCTGAAACTAATAAATATATGTACAATATATAATAGTGTATGCATTTCTGGATGTGTATACTAAATATTTTCCTACGTGTGTGTGTGTGTGTGTGTGTGTGTGTGTGTGTGTGTGTGTGTGTGTGTGTGTGTGTGTGTATACACATTTTTACAAATTAAATAGTAAAAAAATAAAAATAAAAAAATAAAAAAAAAATAATAATAATAATAATAATAATAATAAAATATATAAAATATACAGAGTTGAATATGTGCAAAACAAGTGGCATTTATATACAGTGTGGAGTGCATAATGTTGAAGTTCCAGTAGTGAAGCTGAGGTGTCTATGACGTGTTCAGCAGTCTGATGGCCTGATGGAAGAAGCTGTCTCTCAGTCTGCTGGTACGGGACCGGATGCTGCAGAACCTCCTTCCTGATGGAAGCAGTCTGAACAGTTTATGGCTGGGGTGACTGGAGTCCTTGATGATCCTCCCCGCTTTCCTCAGGCAGCGCTTCCTGTAGATGTCTTGGAGGGAGGGAAGCTCACCTCCAATTATCCGTTCAGAGCACCGCACTACTCGCTGGAGAGCTTTGCGGTTGTAGGCGGTGCTGTTGCCATACCAGGTGGTGATGCATCCAGTGAGGATGCTCTCAATGGCACAGTGATAGAAGGTCCTGAGGATGCGGGGGCTCATGCCGAATCTTTTCAGTCTCCTGAGAAAGAAGAGGCGCTGCTGCGCCTTCTTCACTGTTTTGTTTGTGTGTACTGACCACGTAAGATCCTCAGCCAGATGTACGCCAAGGAACCGGAAGCTGCTCACTCTCTCCACAGCAGCGCCGTTGATGGTGATGGGGGTGTGTACTTCTCTGCACCTCCGGAAGTCCACTATCAACTCCTTTGTCTTTGCGACGTTGAGGGTGAGATGGTTGTCTTGACACCAGTGGGTCAGGGCGCTGACCTCCTCCCTGTAAGCCGTCTCATCACCGTTGGTGATAAGACCCACCACTGTAGTGTCGTCCGCAAACTTCACAATGATGTTGGAGCTGTTAGTGGCTGTGCAGTCGTAGGTGTAGAGTGAGTACAGGAGAGGGCTCAGTACACACCCCTGTGGAGCACCAGTGTTCAGTGTGACGGGGGATGAGGTGATGCTGCCCAGTCTGACCACCTGGCGTCTGTCAGACAGGAAGCTAAGGATCCAGCTGCAGAGGGAGCTGCTCAGTCCTAGATCCTGCAGTTTCCTGTCCAGCTTCGAGGGAACGATGGTATTGAATGCTGAGCTGTAATCTACAAACAGCATCCTCACATACGTGTCTCTCTTCTCCAGGTGTGACAGGGCAGTGTGTAGTGTCAGGGCTATGGCATCATCAGTGGACCTGTTGTGGCGGTATGCGAACTGTAGAGGGTCCAGTGAGTCGGGTAGTGCAGAGCGGATGAAGTCCCTGACCAGCTTCTCGAAGCATTTGCTTACGATGGGGGTCAGGGCTACAGGTCGCCAGTCGTTCAATGAGGAGATGGTGGAGGATTTGGGTACAGGGACGACGGTGGCCATTTTGAAGCAGGCTGGGACTACAGACAGAGAGAGGGAAAGGTTGAAGATGTGCGTGAACACTCCAGCCAGCTGAGCCGCGCATGACCTGAGGACGCGGCCGGGAATCCCGTCCGGACCAGTAGCTTTGCGTGCGTTCACCTTCCTGAAGCACTTCCGCACATCCTCCTCAGACACAGTGTGCGCACTGACGTCATCCGCGGTGCGCACACTGTCCGGTCTCATGGTGTTCGCTGTGTCGAATCTAGCGTAGAATACGTTTAGATCCTCACACAGAGAGGCCGTGGTCTGCGGTGTGCTGGTTTTCCCTCTAAAGTCTGTGATCGTGTTTAGTCCCTGCCACATACTCCGAGGGTTGTCAAACTGTTGTTCCACCCTGTCCCTGTACTCACGTTTGGCTGCTTTGATCGTCTTCCGGAGTTGGTAATGTGCGTGTTTGTAGTCCGATGTGTTCGCGGAGGCAAAGGCGGTGTTCCGTGCCGCCAGTGCCGCGCGAACATCTCCGTTAATCCAGGGTTTTTGATTTGGGAAGGATTTAACTGTTCTGGATGGGACGACATCTTCCACGCATTTCCTGATAAATCCACAGACTGAGTCTGTGTACTCATCAATGTCTCTGGCGGCCACGTGAAACATTTCCCAGTCCGCGTGATCAAAACAGTCCCGCAGCGCAGACTCCGATTGGTCCGTCCAACAGTGCACCGCCCTCCGGGTTGGAGCTTCCTGTTTCAGCTTCTGCCTGTAGGCGGGCAGGAGCAGGATGGAGCAGTGATCTGATTGGCCGAATGGGGCGCGGGGGAGGGCTTTGTACGCATCCCGGAAAGAGGTGTAACAGTGGTCGAGTTGCCGGTTTCCACGTGTGTTGAAAAGGATGTGTTGATGGAGTTTTGGTGAGACTTTCTTCAGGTTTCCCTTATTAAAGTCTCCGGCTGTGATAAACGCTGCCTCTGGGTGTGCGGTTTCCTCGCTGCTGATCGCGCTGTACAGTTCCCTGAGTGCACGGTCAGTGTCGGCTTGTGGGGGAATGTAAACAGCCGTAATAATCACTGCTGTAAATTCCCTCGGTAGCCAGAATGGCCGGCACTTAATCATCAGGTACTCCAGGTCCGGTGAGCAGAAGGATTTGACCGGGTGCACGTTCGCATAATCACACCAGCTGTTGTTGATCATGAAACACACACCACCGCCTCTGCTTTTCCCAGTAAGATCCTGTGACCTGTCCGCGCGGTGCACAGAGAACCCCGGCAGTTGTATTGCGGAGTCCGGTACTTTGTCCGATAGCCAGGTTTCTGTGAGGCAGATCACGCAGCAGTCCCGCATCTCTCGCTGGAATGAGATCCGTGCCCGAAGCTCGCACAGCTTGTTCTCCAGAGACTGCATATTAGCCAGTAATAAACTGGGTAACGGTGGTCTGTAAGTGCGCCGTCTCAGTCGAACCAGAACGCCAGATCTTCTCCCTCTGCGTCGGCGTTTGCGGCCTCCAGGGCCAGAGAACAAAGTTTTAGTTGGTGAAAACCATTTCATCCAGTAGGAGACCGAGAGGTGACTGTTTAAAATGAGACACACACGTCGTAATTCTCTGCTAAATATTTCTCTTTAAAATATGTTTCAAAGGTATTTAAAAATGATGATTTTCAAGGGAAACCTCTCACAGATTCATTAGTTTTGTAGGGTTCATGAACCAAACACTCACATCTGTATATCAACACCCGTCCAAAACATTTGATACCAGCAGCAATTTTTAGACAGATCATAATGACTCGCACTGTAAATGCAGCCTTTGATGTGCAGCCAAGCCTGGCTGAACTTAATAATAATTTGTTCCCACACAAACGAGGATCAGGCTGCCCTTGAAAAATTATCTCACTGAGGTCAGAGTCAGTTCAACATCATGTGCTTTTCATGTTGTGGAACGAGCAACCTACCAAATTAGATCAAGTTTTCTTCGCTGCGATTGTTCGCTGTTTTGAGGGGGAAGAAGTTCAAACGGCTGATTTTGTTGACTGAAACTTGAGAAGAGACGGGCAGCTGAAAACACCCGAGCTGGAGAGTCATCGAGCAAGCTTCCAGTCAAAGGCTGGTGGCTGCAGTCATTACACTGCTGCAGCCCAGCCTCAGCTAATACACACTGGGAATGCGTGTGTGTGTTTGTGCATATATGAGAAAATGAGAAAAAGACAGTGTACCGTAAGTTTACTGGAGGCTGTACTAGTGCATACAACATCTAAATGTGTCTTCTGAGTGTGGGTGTATTTTTACTGTATCTTTAAATATTGCTGTTCAAGGAACTAAATTTAAGAAATCGCTGAAGCTTCTAAAACTTGCATCTAAAATTTCACACTAGAACTTCTCTTTGTTCTGCTGCCAGCACAAAGACATGCTTACAGTGCTTCAAAGCTGGATTTCATGAGTCTTGGTGGAGAGCTGATGCACGAACAGAAGAGGAACTCATCAAATTTAGATCCAAATCACTTTACCTAAAATATAAAGTAAGGGCATTAACCTCAGTGGAGGATGTGTTCTTCAACCGCCCTCCTACGGTTTGTAGTGCTATTTAACTGTCAGCAGGATTATGCAAAACCAACTGGGTTTCATGTAACTCAGTGGGAGGGAGGCCCCGCACAGTAGAACAAAACATTAATCTTTGGTGTGGCTCTAGATCGCTTTCTTTAAAACAGGACATTAGCTTTGGTGCTTTAGCAAGGCCCCAGTCACACAGTCCTAGAGATAAGACTGCTCGCAACCACAGGTCACTTAGGAAAAGCTTTAGTGCCCATCCAGTTGGCAGGCGGCTGTTGCTAGAATCACTGTGGAATCAGCTGCTAAACTCCCAGTCATGCAGATACAGATACCAGTTTGCGTTCCCCTGACAACCACGTCCTTATGGAAAATACATATTCCTTTACTGGTTGGCGAGTGGTTGTTGGAGGTTGCTAACAGTCTTACATAAAATTGGTCCCAAAGAGATGTATAATGCTACACTAAAAACTCCTTTCAATTGCTTTGGTTGCAAGTAAGTTGCAACAGTTGTCCACAGTTTGCATGGCAGACGCAAACATTCCCCAACTACTTGTGGAGCAGCAGTGAAACTGGGAAACGTGGGACACAAACCATATGTGGAAGTAAAACGTGCAACTTTGTTTTTGAACTGTGGGAGAGGTGTGGCCCCTGACTCAGCTGTAGGGGAGGGTGGTGCAGTGAGCTGAAGGCGGTGCCAGGCAGGTGAGTGGACAGGTGATGGTGATGGCACTGATGAGCAACGTCGGGGAAGAGCAGCGTGTGTGAGCACGCCCAGTAATAAAGTAACCAGAAATAAAGAGACACTCTGTGAACACTGAGCGTGGGCTCCGGTCTTTCTGCAAGAACGATTTCTACTTTTTCAGGTTTCACTGTTGCTCAGTAACTAGTTAGTAAGTGTCGCAGAGAAGTTGGAGTCTCATGCAAAACACAGGACACTGCAGCAATCTGCTAGCAGCCCTACCAGAGGTGTTGCCAACTAGTCTCTAGCCCTCTTTTAACTCTTTTACACATTTCCAGCTGCTCTCGTGTCCTCCAGCTTAGACTGTTCCAGCACCTGAGGCCATAAAAGTCTGTCTGAAGCTTAATGTCCTTCATTTTGAAATGAGAAAGCTCATGATGGAGCTGAGAGTCCGTACTGGTTCATGCACTGTAACCATGTGAGGTGGAGCAGGACAATAAGGTGTTTCACCACATATTTAATCTCAGCTCAGCTCAGGTTCACCTTAAGTCCCTGTAGTACCATAAGATTATTTTTTTCATCTTCTGCACACTATGTTACTTCTGGGAACAATTTAATTATCTTTTGCATACAAGATAATTAAATTGTAGGAACAGTTAATTATCTTGAGCACATGGATATTCAAATGCTTCTCTAATAACGTTAAGATGCAGAGATCCACTTTAAACTAGTGCTCACCCAATGATGTTTCATTATGCCACAACACAATTGGTAGAACTTCAGAAGCACACGGCCAAAACGTTTTGGAGAGAATCTGAGCTGTAGTTTGCTTTCCATACAGTCCTCCATACAGTCCTCCATGCAGTCCTCCATACAGTCCTCCATGCAGTCCTCCATACAGTCCTCCATACAGTCCTCCATACAGTCCTTCATACAGTCCTCCATACAGTCCTCCATACAGTCCTTCATACAGTCCTCCATGCAGTCCTCCATACAGTCCTCCATACAGTCCTCCATACAGTCCTCCATGCAGTCCTTCATACAGTCCTTCATACAGTCCTCCATACAGTCCTCCATACAGTCCTCCATACAGTCCTCCATGCAGTCCTCCATACAGTCCTCCATGCAGTCCTCCATGCAGTCCTCCATACAGTCCTCCATGCAGTCCTCCATACAGTCCTCCATACAGTCCTCCATACAGTCCTCCATGCAGTCCTCCATACAGTCCTCCATACAGTCCTCCATACAGTCCTCCATGCAGTCCTCCATACAGTCCTCCATACAGTCCTCCATGCAGTCCTCCATGCAGTCCTCCATACAGTCCTCCATACAGTCCTCCATACAGTCCTCCATGCAGTCCTCCATACAGTCCTCCATACAGTCCTCCATGCAGTCCTCCATACAGTCCTCCATACAGTCCTCCATACAGTCCTTTAGGCTGAAGCAAAGTGTAAGAGACTGAATCTCACGACACTGACGTGAAACAAAGTGTCAATCTATTAAGACGAATGGAAAAGAAAAAACAAATAAATGCTAAAATACTCAATATTTCTAACGTGATAATCAAACCCGGCCCACAGAGCAGGACGATGTTCCTGTTACCGTTCTGGCTCTGAGCCTGTCTCCTCATCAGATACTCCCGCATCTTCTTCCCCTCCTTCAATTACTTCTTCTTCACCATCTCCTCCAATCCCAGGCTAATACTCATTCCCATCCTTTTCCTCATCTAACAGCTCCAGATCAGATTCTCCCTCTACTACTCAGAATAAATTCCTCTTTGCTTCACTTTTTTCTCCACCAATGTTGAGCCTTTAATCTATAAAAATTGTCCACTGAGGTGACGTTCATAAAAGGAGTGCTTCAAAATAGAAATAATTTAATTGTTTTCAGATGTAAAATAGTTTTATCGACATGTTAATAAACAATATAATTATCATGGTAAAAACGGCAATAGAGAAATAATATTTCGCTTCCTTCTCCCCTTTGCATAAAATGTGGCTGTTTGTATGCTGGCCTAACTGAAAAGATGCACATCACTGCAAAGCCCCGAATGTTTTCTGAAGAGGACTGTAGGACTTGATCGGGTGACTCGAACACAGCTGAATAAAATGTCCACTGTAGGACACAAATAGGTCAAGTCTCAGGAGGCTACGCTCATCTGAAGGTGTGAGGAACACAGATGATTTTATCAAGATTATTATTTGTTCCTGTAAGATCATGTTTTTGTTTGTGTGTGATCTTTGACCTGCAACTTGCATGTGATTCAGCTGCCTTTGCTCCCGTCATACCAATGTGCACAAAACATATTGTGGCTCAAACAGGACTGGAGCTTGGACTTTTGTATTTCACTGCTGATTGCCAGATAGCATAGTGTATCTAATCTGAGCTATTTAGCCCCCGTACTCTCAGATTTCACATCACAAATGTGGAATGACACTATGTAAAAGGCCTGAGTGAAAAGCACATCAAACAGTTTGAGTTGTTGTGTTTGATCCGTTCTTTGAGATATTCTGCGCTATAAAATGAGATAATTAATCAGTTGAAGTCAGAGAAACGTGTCTAACTGGGTCTAACAGAACCAAAAGTGGATACCAGTGATCAAACTTGCAATGTTTCTATTAATAATATATCAAATATCTGTGTCATAGCTGCAGGTTTCAGCACTCCTTCCTCCATATTTGACTTCATTTGTGTTTGCAGGCTCTCGCCCGGCCCTGTACCTGCACTTCACCCCTTGCCATTTGGACCGGTGACATTAATTACCACTGTTGTTTAAAATGAATGCTAGCTTGTGTTATTTTATCCAAAATTATATTCTAAGTAATTATAAATATGGCTGGATTTGTTTGTTTCCACTTGATTAGGGTTATAATACATTAGCTCCGCTGTGTTTTTGTCAGTTGGAGATACTTGTTACCTTCTGGACGCTGCACTGGGAGTGGTACTAACTTGATCTCAGTTCAAATATGACCTATAGTGTAATCCATTTTCACAGTAGAAAGTGTTTCTTTTACTGACAAATAAACACAACAGTTCAAGACTATCGAGCCTTTTGGCCTCTTTAAGCTCGTTTATTGGTTGTGATGCTTTTTTTATGTTAAATGAACAGAGGGTTTGGCGTGGAGAGAAAAAACGCCTTTTTACCCACTTAGAGTCACTTTGACATTAATGAACTTCTTTGTTTTTTGTTTTTTTTGGCATCATTATTTCCCTGATGCTGTTACAACATGCAGGGTGTTGCTCCACCCACCCCAACCCTGCCCACCAGTGTCCAGGGAAGCAGCAGATTGTTGGGGCCGTGGACTCTGCCAGGCTCTGTGGGTCACATCCCCTCAGAGCCTTGGCCAGGCTGCCGTCAAGCCAGAAGCCAAACCTCCTGCCATCGGGGACGTCACGCTCCCAGAAAAACAGCGCCAGCACCCTGCTAGGCCTCCCCTTATTCAGCTCACAGCTGACTATACAAGCACATCATGTACTGGACATATGGTCATGATTCATATCCGCCAGAGGAATTGCTCTTGTGATAATATAAGCTGTAAAAACTCAATATGAACCAGGGAGGGGAAAGAGAATGGTGGCCGATAAGAAGGAGCTCTGCAAAGTACAATGTGGGGAAGCCATTAGTTACAATGTGGGAGGTCACAGCAGGACAGCAGCTGCAGTCGAAGGCATGAATATATAATCGTGGTTATGCACAAAAAGCTATTTATTTGTTGTTATATGTTTTCGTTGTTTTGATTTAAGACACTTTCATATATCTCAAAGACAGAGACTTACATCCTGCAGCTGTAAAAGACAAAATTCCCAGCAGACTAACCCACCGGCATCAACAACCATGATGTGCAAAGGAAGAACTATTTAAGCTACTACTGAGAAATAAACCAATAATAATGTGAAGAAAGCAGGAGTAAAGTAAGGCTGCTATCTACTGAAGAAAGAAAGAACCAAATGCAAAAAGTCTCAATTAGAAAAAGCAAACGTTTTATTCGGTTGGTAGGAAGAGTCCAGACGAGTCTAACATACAGGAGTCCACATCATAACAAGGATCATGAAACGTTGAGGACTTAAGAGGGAACACTAACCTAATATAAATATTAATCCTGAAACACAGTGCATAATTGTACTTGATGACTATGAAATTATCACAGAGCTACGTTTGAATGTTCTGCTTTTGTATTTGATCTTCACTTGCTCTCAGATCTTTAAACCCCACTAACAACTAAAAACCATCTTTTACTTTATTGAAATGCTTGATTATAATTCATTACATTCACTTTTGCCCTATTGACAGAGTTTTGATACTGATGCTCTTTTCTTGGCCTCAGACAGCGACTTTAGTTCTTTGTGATTTTTGTATTTTGTACTTGTGGGATTTATTCTGTGGTTCCTAGTTTTGATCCCTCGCCCCTCATGTTTCTCTGTGTCCCCTCTGTTCTGTGTCCCGTCCGTGTTTCTTGGTCTGTGTCGTCACATGTTTTGAGTTTCTTGTGTTTTCTGTCCCTCTGCATTGTGAATTATGTTCTCATGGTTGGTCTTTTGTTTCTCCCTCGAGTCTAGTTTCTTGTGTTCCATGCTGAGTGTTTCCCTCTGTGTCTCTCGGTTCAGAATCAGAATCAGAATCAGAATACTTTATTGATCCCTGGGGGAAATTATTTTTTGTTACAGTGCTCCATTTTAAACCAACATTAAGACAAGACAGACAATACACTAACTAAGAATAGTACAATATATACATATATATACATACATACATACATACATACATACATACATAAGTCACTCATAAATAAATAGTTGGAAAAGAAACATGTGTAGCTGTAGCAGCAAACAGTGTGTTAAGTGGATGCGTTGTACAGGGAGATGGCCACAGGCAGGAATGATTTCCTGTGTCGTTCAGTGGTGCTTTTCGGTAATCTCAGTCTCTCACTGAACGAGCTCCTGTGACTGACCAGCATGTCATGGAGTGGGTGGGAGGTGTTATCCAACATTGTCTTTATCTTGGACAGCATCCGCCTCTCCGACACCACCTTGAGGGAGTCCAGCTCCATCCCCACAACATTGCTGGCCTTACGGATCAGTTTATTAAGTCTGTTGGCATCTGCGACCCTCTTCTTAGAGTCCTCTGCCTTATGGTTTATGTCTCTGTGTTTCTTAGTTGCTGTCTCCACCGTGTCAAGTTTGCGTCTCTGTGTGATACTTCCTGTTTTACTTTGAAGGTCCGTGTCTTATGTGAATGTGTCCTGCTTTGCTTCCTTGTCTCGTCAGTTCTGATTTCTCCCAGCTGTGCCCTCCTCCTGTGTCTCATTCCCCTCGTTACTTCCCAGTGTATTTAAACCCTGTGTTTCTCTGAGTCAGTGTTGTGTCGTCCCTCTTGCTGTGTGCGTCTCCCTGTGTCTCCCTGCGAGTTTTAGTTTGTGATTTTTCTAGTTTAGTTTAGTTTGTATGCTTTTTCCCTGCCAGCCAATAAAGCTGTGATTTTGAGTTCATCCCTTGAGTCTGAGCGTCTGCATGTTGGGTCCTACTCCTGCCTGCCACACAGCGCTTCCTGACAATATTTTATTAATACAGCAGATCTTATCCAGTCTCATTGGGCAATGTGCTTAAACCCTTTTCACACATTGCTTATAATGCTAAACTACTGAGCAGTGCTTTTCCTCCTGTCCGCTTATACATGGTTGTGATTGGTTAGATGCTGCATGAGAATAACATTACACAAGAATCCCAACATCAACAATAACCGATCCCAGGACTTATTTGGATTAGAAGATAGAAGTCGAACTTATTAGCTAATGCTAGCTAGCTTTGTATGCAAGTATACATGAGCTGTACAGGCGCAACACACAAACACATACATGTCGTATATCTGTTAATTAGTAACAAACTACTGAAATACTAAACTTTCACTCAGTGAAACTGAAGCAGAAACGTCTCTGTCTGTCTTGATCACACATCGAGACGTATCATCAGTCACATCCATTAAAATGCTTCACAGTAACCACACCTGAAGAACAGTGGTGAGATGCAGAGATGAGGCCAACAGACAGACTGGCTGCAGATTTGCAGCCAATGAGGTAGAAATAACCAGAATTTCAAATAGATGTCAACAGATAGAAACCTCGCCATCTTCTGTTATTGCTGTGGACGTATGAACGAGTCTCTGAGCTATTTAGGATTCTAAGAGCTAATGTTGCTGAAAACCCTCACTTATTCATGCAATGTCAGTGAGAATATGCTTTTAAGGCCTGCTCTCAGACTCACATTGAAATCAAATGTATACCAATAGCTTGGGTGCAGTATGCCTAAACCTGGCTGTAATGGATTAATTAAACTGGATGGGCTGCTGGCAGTAATCACAGCTGATCTCCGGTGACTCACTTTCATGGTCAGACACAGATGTGAGGTACAGGGCAAAATCCAGGGTTGTGAAGTCAACAGTGAACCCAGTTTGGAACAAAAGGGTCAAAGAAGGTTAAAACCGTGAGCCAAGAAAGGAGCATCCAAACTGACGTGTCACTAATTGAAGGAAAAGAGAATTGAGGATGGACTTATGTGCTTGAAGGGGTTTACTGAATGTGGTCTTTGGTTTGGGGCAGCCAACAGATGATAAAGGAAAAAGATAAAAAGAAAGCAAGTTAGAAAAGTTGATGTTATTAGTTAGTGAGGTCATGAGAGAGTTTTACCCTCTGTACTTGCCAGTAAAGACATTCTTAGCATTATAATTATTATTACATTGGTCACAGTCACGTTGTCTTCTTGTATTAACTCTCCTGTAATTTCAGTTCCTGTCTGGTAATGCCACCTGTGTTCCCACAGTTCCTCATCACCTGAAACCACATTTTCAATTCACTATCAGTGCAGTGGCATGTGAATAGGCCCACTCACTCCCCACCAGAGTTCATGCTCTGCCTCAGTGGACCAGCTGTTTTGTCTGCAAGCATCTACAAATACTGGAAGTGCAGATTTCCAAACTCTTATGACTGAGGCTAACTACTGTAAAATGACTAATTATTGATATCATATACAATAAAGGTTTAGCTAAATGACTTCAGTTCCAATTAAAACCAGCAAGTTAAGAAGAACACCATCACCCTCAGCCGACAGTTCTACTCTGGCTGAGGATCTAAATCTCTTTTATGCCCGTTTTGACAGGGAGAACACCGACCCTGTCCTGTCCCCTCTCCCCTCAACCGACCCTGCTCCGGTCCTGAGCACTCATGAGCTGAGGCGTGTGTTCCGGAGCATTAACACCAGGAAGGCGGCCGGGCCGGATGGAGTGCTGGGCCGGGTGCTAAAAGACTGTGCTGCGGACCTGGCGGACGTCTTCACCTCTATATATAACACCTCTGTCATGGTCCTGGGCCATGTGGGCCCAGTATTCTTAGTTCTTTGTATTTTTGTATTTCGTTCCTTATTTAGGCCATGTCTTCTGAGTTGCCCTGTTGTGTTGTTCCTTATGTGTTTTCCCTTCGTGACTCTTACCCCCTGTGTGCCCCTCTGTGTATTTATGAGCCCTCGTCTCTCCTTGTGCTTTATTCTATGTGTTCCCCAGCCCGTTATGTCTGTGTTTTCCCCGTGCTCTCTCTCCTCCTGTCTGAACCTCTGTGCCTGTACATGTCATGTTCAGTTCACCCCGCCCTGTCTCGTTAGGATTATCAGTATCACCTGTGTTCCCCGTGTGTGCCCACTTTCCTCGTTTACCCTCTGTGTATTTCTGTCTGAGTCTCCCTCTGTTCAGCGTCGCGTTCTCCCTCATGTTGTGTGGATCTCCCTGTGTCTTCCTGCGAGTGTTAGTTTACTTTTCCCAGTTAGTTCTGTATGTCCTGTATTCTACCGTGCCAGCATTAAAGCTGTGTTCTTTAAGTTTATCCCCGTGTCTGTGAGTCTGCATCTTGGGTCCTTCTCCTGCCTGCCACACAACGACCCGTGACAACCTCGTTGTCCTGTTCACTGGTACCATCCTGTTTCAAAGCAGCAACCATCGTTCCCATCCCAAAACAGTCAAATGTCACATGTCTGAACGATTTCAGACCTGTGGCACTCACCCCCATTCCCGCCAAATGCCTGGAGAGACTGGTCATTAAACACATCAGAGCTGCTTTTCCACCATCCCTGGACTCGCACCAGTTTGCATACAGGGAGAACCGGTCAACCGAGGATGCGATCGCCACAGTGCTGCACACATTACTGAAGCACTTGGAACACAGGAACACCTATGCACGGCTCCTCTTTGTAGACTACAGCTCGGCTTTTAATACCATCCGGCCATACAAACTCCGTCCCAAACTCCACCAACTGGGACTTAACTCCTCTCTGTGCAACTGGATTGTGGACTTCCTCACTAACCGTAGACAGAGTGTCAGAGTGGGTAAGAACACCTCTTCCACCCTTGTGGTCAACACCGGTGCCCCTCAGGGGTGTGTTCTGAGCCCTCTGCTATACACTCTCTTCACCCATGACTGTATTTCCTCCTGCGCGTCCAATCTCATTGTTAAGTTTGCAGATGACACTACAGTGCTCGGACTTATATCCAACAATGATGAGACAAACTATAGGACAGAGGTGCAACAACTAGAGTCATGGTGCCACGACAATAACTCGGTCTTAAACACCAAAAAGACCAAGGAGATCATTGTAGATTTCCGGAAGAGGGGTCATAACAACCATCTGCCTCTCTTCATTGGCAGTGAGGCGGTGGAGAGGGTGAGCAGTTTTAAATTCTTGGGGGTAACTGTGACCGAGGACCTGTCCTGGGGCAACCATATCACCTCAGTTGTACGGAAGGCCCAACAGCGCCTCTACTACCTGAGGAGACTGCGGAGCGCACACATTCCCAGATCTCTGATGTTGAACTTCTACAACTGTGCCATCAGCAGCGTTCTGACGTATGGATTTCTAGTGTGGTTCCCCAGCTGCACCAAGGCCGATCAGCAAGCACTCCAGCGGGTGGTGAAAGAAGCTGGCAGAATTATTGGAACAAGTCTGCCAGAGATCAGTAATATCTTCCCCACTCGCTGTCTGAGGAGGGTGCACAGTATCCTGCGGGACCAACATCACCCTGCGCGCCACCTTTTCCATCTGCTGCCCTCAGGGAGAAGGTACAGGTCTATACAGGCCAGAACATCCAGACTGGCCAACAGCCTGTATCCACAGGCTGTGAGGCTCCTGAACTCTCTGCCCCCCTCTCACGGACAATAACCATATCCAACTTCTTAATAGCAATGAACTGGTCTGCATTGGTGCATCATATCTTTATTCTCTTCCCCCTCCTGCCCCCCCCCCCCCCCTCTTTCTTAAATAGATAACTATCATATCTGATATCATATCTCACAGTACAATAATATTGAATGGGTTGCATTGTTGTATTTTGTCATGTTTCTCAGGTCTTTGTCTGAATTTCTACGAACATTATTGCTAAGGATTGTCTTATTGCATTGGAGTCACACTGGGTTAAATATGTACACTTGGGTTTTAAGGGGTATTTATTATTTTCTTCTTTTTTTTGGGTTGTATGGAAGCCCCAAACGCAATTTCATTGTTCTTGACAATGACAATAAATAAATAAATACTAAATACTAAATACTTAAACTCAGTTGCATTATTGCAAAATCAATTTTCCTCATTTTATTTGTATTGATTGTCAACGAGTTTTCCAGCAAACAAAACAATACTCGGCCCCCCAACAACTGTTTTCATTCCCTGCATCCCACACAGAGGCACTGAGCTGTATTATGACACAGCGGCAGTGCACCCAAAACTGTGGCTGTCAGGCAGATGCATGTACCACTGAATTTTCCAAAGAAAGCTAGAGAAGTCGGTTCTCCTGTTCTCCCCTCATAAGACAAATTGTGGCTGTGCTTATGACTGCAGCCTTGGATGGCACAGCTGCATCTGTGGCATGGTTGTACATGGTACAACTGTGCAACTGTACCTGAGCAGATGCTCTTTCACTGTCTTATGTTGATGATGCCAGAATGCTGACCAGTTGAAAACCTGAACAGAAAAGGAAGTGACAGTGGTCGTTCACCGTGAAGAGGAAGCAAAAGAAAAGCTTGAAAGAAAGCAGGAGATTACAACTACTACACCTCCACACAGAAAAGAGCCACTTAGAAGACATCCTGGAGAATATCTTGGCAACATCTCGACCCAACATGAAAAATATGTCCAAGTATTCTTATATGAAAAAATGTGAAAGAAGAGTAACACTTTGAAAATAGACGAGATGAAGCCAAAGCTTTTTGAGCATAGAAAAACTAAAAGATTGATATTGCACTAAGAAGCTCGACCCAATACAAATCTCTAGCAGATCAAGTATATGTGGCCAAAATACAGCTTGACCAGTGGTTTTGAAAGGTTACCACAGATAGACGGGAGTTATGTATATGCAGATAGAAGACTTCATTTTTTAACTCTACAACTGCATGTGGAAGAAGGAGCTTGATAGTTTGATCTTTTGATCTTATATACATACACACTTAATGATCTCGTTCGATGTCTTTGCATAGGGTAATGTTGCAGCTGTGCATCTTTTAAAAGCAAATGATCTTCCATTGTTGAAATCTTTTGATGACCTTTTCTTATTTTTCTGACTCTAAAGTTCAGTCACTGCTACCTGCTGGCTCGCTGGCCCGTTGCTATGGAGGCCGTCCTTAAAATCTGAAAATATTTGCTTTTCCAGAGGGATTGTCAGCCAGCATTCAGATGCACTTCAACTTTTGTCTGATTTTTATTATTGGTATTTATTCATTGATCTGCTTCAGTGCTAGATGTAGGCCCTAATTCCACCTGGTTCCACATGTGATCTGGATATGAAATGTGCAAAATCCATGGTCAATAAGGTGTGTCTTATTCTTATTCTTCACATACTAATATGCTGTGCGTGGGCACATCTGGAGAGAAACATGAAACCTGTTGACAGCTTTGTTTAGGCCTGTGAGGCAGCATCAGTTACCGGCAGGCAGTGTGGTGAGGGGAGATAGGCCTCCACACTTTGGAGGGCCTGGGAGTTCCCAGAGAGGTGGAGTCTAAGACCCGACCTGACATATAGACACAGACACAAAGATGCATTCCCACCCTCATGCACACATATACAAAAACTGAGCACTCACCCAACGTAAGGACTCCCCCTTAGTGAATATTGTACTGGAACTCAGTGGATAGTCTAGTGTCTGCTACTGCCCACTCGGCCTCTGGATGCTTTTTGCAAGACAAAACAAAATCCTGATCCATGTGACACCTATATTTTTGAAGAATAATTAAAAATATTTTCCCACTTTTTCTTCTTCCACATAAGTCAGAAAAGTAACTGAGAGGAAGGCAGCATGTGACTATATCATCACTTAAAAGGTGCCCAATTCAGCCTGGCATTGGCAGGCCCATAATGACTGCTTTAGCTCTGTGCATCAGTGTGTCAAGCCTAGGGATGGGTACCGGTATCCGGTGCCACGATGGCACCGGTTCTGACATAAACAGTAGTAACCAGACCGAAAAGCAGCGCACATTTCGGTGCTTTATTTCGGTGCTTTATTTCCTGAGCTGTGATACACTTTGGATTCTAGCCAATCATTTTACGTTTCCGAGGACAGTAGGCGGGTCTAGGTACGTAGGTTCTTTTAGAGCAGAGCTACAGATTAAAAATGCCCAAGGCGAAGCGGTCAAAAGTCTGGCTGTACTTCACAGCAAAAGATGCAAACTCAGCAGCAACAAGTGCTTTAAGCTGATACTGTGATACTGTCAAAGGAGGTAAGACCTCAAATCCGATGAAACACCTGGCGATGCATAGTGTTTTTTTTAAAAGCCGAGAAATGCGCCGTATTTGATAGCTTGCTGCGAGCCCTCACACCGAGCACATCTACTGCGGGTGTGGTGCCTGTTATCGGACCCGGAGTTAGCAACATCCCCAAAAACCCGAAGAGGAGAGTCCTGGCCCCTAGCCCTGCCAGTGTAGCAGAAATGATGAGGATGATGATGCAGCAGCAGCCGTTCTTCTCTGCGTGAGTAGCTTCATGTTGTTCGTGTGTAATTTACGTTGAGTAGGCTAACCACGTTATTACATTAGTGCATGTAAGGTGAACTAGCAAACAGCTTCGTAGCTACATGCGGCTGTCTTCTTGTTTGATGGCAGATGCTCCCTTCACCCTGGCCAAAAAGGCTAAAATGACCAAAGAAAAAGTGGAAAACAGCTGAACATGAGAGGTTTTTGGACAAAGTTTGTGTTTTTTCCATTGTTTAAGCACTGCTTCCAGCCAAGAGTGATACCATATATGCCCCATAGCTGCAGAAAAGGCTAACATTGTTATCTTTTTACAAAAAAACAGCTGAACATGAGAGGTTTTTGGACCAATTTTGTGTTCTCCATTCTTTAAGCACCGGTTTGAGCACCGTTTAAGCACCGGCACCGTTTCAAAAGTACCGGTTTGGCACCGGTATCGGATAAAACCTAAACGATACCCATCCCTAGTCAAGCCACACCCTCACAAAGCCTCTGGTGCTTATAGTAATCTTACATGAGCTAACCAATTAGCCCAAAAACAACAAGTTACGAATGGTAAAATGGGGTTTCCTGCGTGCAAAGTATCTTTAAAAACAAAATCAGTATTGATAGGTTGGGTATTTGTTATTCTGACAATCGGCTGTATTAACCCTCTGGAAAATTGTGATGCTGTGATGTACAAGAGGAAACAGTGACAAACAGGCCGTGGCTCATCCTAAACCCTTGACATGTGGCAGAGATGCCGCAGGCACAGCGTTGCAGTTTAATTGGACTTGGAGACAAATCAGCATCAGTGTCTCCTCAGGGAGCCTTTAATATGCAGAGGGATGTCAGAGCCTGACTGTCATGTCAAACGCAACATTTAATATGAGGTGGTGGACGATCAGTGCTATTAACCAAGCTTCCTTACATCACTTACAGGAGATCCTTCTGTAAACACAACAATGGTACAGTGGCTGTAGAGACAAGGCAGAAATAAATGCTCTTTAGAATCTAAAATGACCTGTTAGTCAGGCTCAAACCCACAGCAAAGTGCTGTTTGCCTGCTCGTCTCCTTCATTTGAATGCTGATGAAATGTGTTAGCACACAGTTTAAAGGAAAACACACGGTACTGTGTGAACTTTATTCCAGCAGAGAGAAAATTAAGGGGAACTGAGGTGCTGTGTGCGCCAGAAATGTCATCACTGTGAATGTGACAGCGACGCCGTCTCTCCCGTCTTTGTTTCCCATCCTTCATTATCTCTCTGATATTCCTTTCATGTGTTATCTGACAGGGCTACTACAAACACAAATATATAAGGAAATACAGTCTTTCTTTATGTCCTCTTGTCTCATTTTTAAATATTTTTCTCATTAACAATAGATGAAGGAGTCTGGCATTAAAGGTGCTGCTCGCCGTGACATCCCTACAGAGAATTATCTGATATTCTTCCCTCAGTTCAGCATCTTTCATGTCTCCACTGTGTTTATGGCTTTCAGTTTCTCAACCTAATTTCCAGCACGCAGCTGTTTTGAGCAAGAACAAAAAACTCCACTGCAGACACCAGGTACACTAGGTATTCAATATATTAATCGTATTACATGGAAATCTGTCCATGTCCATAGCTTAATGAGAGCAGTACATTCTTATTCAATCCCCAAGTGTGACTGTGTGACTGTTGCAATTCCTTTTTGTCATATTTTAACACCCATTTTATGTATTTGTTTGCAACATAAACCCTTTAGCATCAATTTCAAACATGATGAACGACAAAAAGACTGGAGGAAAATCGATAACACAATCACGTGAACGCTAACAGATTTGATTATGCTTGGGGTGGCTGTAGCTCAGGAGCTACATCAGGTCACCTACGAATGGAAGGGTGGAGGTTTTGATCCGTGGCCGCTCCAGTCCGCCTGCCAAATATCTTTGGGCAAGACACTAACCCGAAGTTACTGTCCGATGCATCCATCGGAGCGTGAGTGTGAACGTGTCTGACTGTTAGGAAGCACTTAAGCATAGAAAAAGTGCTTGTGCTCTGCAGTGGGTGTGAATGGGTGAATTAGGCGTGTTGTATAAAGCGTTTTGAGTGCTCAGGTAGAGCAGAAAAGAGCAACACAAGAACCAGTGCTTTTACCAAAATGCACCCTTTCATCTCATTAAACATGCATTAAAAACATGCATTGAACGACTGCCGACCTGTAGCCCTGACCCCCATCGTAAGCAAATGCTTCGAGAAGCTGGTCAGGGACTTCATCTGCTCTGCACTACCCGACTCACTGGACCCTCTACAGTTTGCATACCGCCACAACAGGTCCACTGATGATGCCATAGCCCTGACACTACACACTGCCCTGTCACACCTGGAGAAGAGAGACACGTATGTGAGAATGCTGTTTGTAGATTACAGCTCAGCATTCAATACCATCGTTCCCTCGAAGCTGGACAGGAAACTGCAGGATCTAGGACTGAGCAGCTCCCTCTGCAGCTGGATCCTTAGCTTCCTGTCTGACAGACGCCAGGTGGTCAGACTGGGCAGCATCACCTCATCCCCCATCACACTGAACACTGGTGCTCCACAGGGGTGTGTACTGAGCCCTCTCCTGTACTCACTCTACACCTACGACTGCACAGCCACTAACAGCTCCAACATCATTGTGAAGTTTGCGGACGACACTACAGTGGTGGGTCTTATCACCAACAGTGATGAGACAGCTTACAGGGAGGAGGTCAGCGCCCTGACCCACTGGTGTCAAGACAACCATCTCACCCTCAACGTCGCAAAGACAAAGGAGTTGATAGTGGACTTCCGGAGGTGCAGAGAAGTACACACCCCCATCACCATCAACGGCGCTGCTGTGGAGAGAGTGAGCAGCTTCCGCTTCCTTGGCGTACACCTGGCTGAGGATCTTACGTGGTCAGTACACACAAACAAAACAGTGAAGAAGGCGCAGCAGCGCCTCTTCTTTCTCAGGAGACTGAAAAGATTCGGCATGAGCCCCCGCATCCTCAGGACCTTCTATCACTGTGCCATTGAGAGCATCCTCACTGGATGCATCACCACCTGGTATGGCAACAGCACCGCCTACAACCGCAAAGCTCTCCAGCGAGTAGTGCGGTGCTCTGAACGGATAATTGGAGGTGAGCTTCCCTCCCTCCAAGACATCTACAGGAAGCGCTGCCTGAGGAAAGCGGGGAGGATCATCAAGGACTCCAGTCACCCCAGCCATAAACTGTTCAGACTGCTTCCATCAGGAAGGAGGTTCTGCAGCATCCGGTCCCGTACCAGCAGACTGAGAGACAGCTTCTTCCATCAGGCCATCAGACTGCTGAACACGTCATAGACACCTCAGCTTCACTACTGGAACTTTAACATTATGCACTCCACACTGTATATAAATGCCACTTGTTTTGCACATATTCAACTCTGTATATTTTATATATTTTATTATTATTATTATTATTATTATTATTTTATTTTATTTTTTTACTATTTAATTTGTAAAAATGTGTATACACACACACACACACACACACACACACACACACACACACACACACACACACGTAGGAAAATATTTAGTATACACATCCAGAAATGCATACACTATTATATATTGTACATATATTTATTAGTTTCAGGTTGGCCATTCTTGTATTTTGCTCGTTTGTGTTGTTGTGTTTGCACATCTCTGTTGCTTGTGGGGCTCGCACACAAGAATTTCACTCGCATGTGCTGTGCCAGTGTGCCTGCACATGTGATGTGACAATAAAAAGTGATTTGATTTGATTTGATTTGAAAAGATAAGTTCCTCTCATCTGTAAACTGCTCTGACATGTCCTTGTTAGCTAGAAAAATGCTTCAGATGAATCAGTCTGGAGCGTCTCAGTCCAGTTTTGGTTTCCTAACAGGTTTTGTCAGCAGGTGCAGACTAAAGTTGATGAGTCATACCATGAAGCTAGGGGAAAGATCTGCTGAAGGTAGGTTAACACAGAGGTGACAATCAGTGACGTAAAGAGCGCCACAGATCTTTGTTGATGGTGAAGTCTAGAGAAGATCAGATGGAGTTGCACTGTGTCTTTGTGGATGTACAGAAGTCAGGGTGCCAGGAGAGAAACTGTGGTAGCCTATGAAGAAGTCAGGAGTACGTGAGGGGGGTCCAGGACATGAGGACAGCGAGACAGTGGTGCTGAGGAGGAGCGAGATGGATTCAAGGTTCGGGTGCGATCACAGAAGGTATCACCTGGGAGCCCCTACTTGTCTGCAGTGGTGATAAACAGATGGATCTGCAAAGGATTAGGATGTTTGCAGACAACATTAGGATCTGTAGTGAGAGCAGGAACAAGGTGGAGCAGAGCATGGAGAGGTGGAAGTACGCACCAGAGAGAAGAGGAATAACAGTCAGTGGAAGAAGGCCGTAATAGATGTGTGAATGAGGGAGACAGGTGCAACACTGAAGCTGCAAGTGTAGATGAGATTGTATACCTGGGGTCAAACAGGTGAAGAAGACAGTCTCAGTGGTGAGCAAGTTAGAGACTGACATGGTTTAGACCTGTGCAGAGGAGGGATGGTGGATATGCTGGACAAAGGATGTTGAATATGGAGGTGCAGGACAAGAGGAAAGGAGGAAGAGGATCCATGGAAAGAACGTTTGGGATGTTAAGCAGCTACTGGTTGTAAGTTCTCCTGAGTTTGTTTGTTGCATTAGATGTGACATTAGTAACTAACAGCACACTCCATTTGCATGATGTTTCTGTTTGGCTTGCAGTTTGTGCTCTTAGCTGAGACAAACAGCAGAAAACTTTTTTCTTCATAGGTGGTACTCTTTATGTCCTCAGGCCGCGTTTGTTATGCATCAGCTACCAGCCCACCTGAGGTGTCACTGAAAGCCTGACTGCAGCTCTCCACATGCAGTCATGTTTTAAAGACTTCTCAGGCAATGCAGGAGCACAGAGGGATCCCGATGGTCATTATGAACACAATAAGTACACTGAAATATACAGGAGGCTGAAACTATCACATAATGCATTTAAACAGAAACCACCACACAAGACGAGGGACAGCATTTAGGTTCGTCACTTTTCTAAACAAATATTGGTAAAAGTCTACTTATAATAAAATATAATTCATTATATTTAGAGTCGTGTTTCGCTCATTATACAATTTCCATGTAAATAAAGTAAAATGTAAAAGCCTCTGTCCTTTATAAGGGGCCAGCCTGCAGGGGCAGAAGTGTAGGACCTCCCTTTCCTTGCCAAGCTAGATGAGGAGGTTAATCTCTCCAGCATGCCCTGGGTCCTCCTGGTCGGACATGTCCAGAAAACCCCACGTAAGAAACATCGAGGAGGCATCCAAGTGAAATACCTGAACCACTTAACTGTCTCCTTTTCGCTGTCCGGGAACAGGCGCTCTGCTCTCAGTCTGTCTAAAGTGGGCATTTCACCTTTTTCCGCCTGAGAACCATAAATGACAGATTTCATGAGATAATCCTGAAGCCAGAGAATTTTAGAAAGAGAAAACATATTGAGTTACACTATTTTTCCCTAATCCTAGAGGATTTCAAAAAACCTTCTGAGTATGAAAAGAGAAGCTGATGCAGAAGTGCTTTAAACTTTCAAAATGTAGTGAGAATATTTCAAAAAGTCCATGTAAAATATGACTTTCAGCCCTCTTGATTTATGGCCTCAGTAAACACTTTAATGATGACTTTATGGTCTCAAACGTTACGTTCAAGTCTTGCTGAAAACAAAATGAAAATCTTTTGAGAAATTATGTCCATTAGAGCCAAAAAGCAGGATGACAACTTGCCCAATCGTGTCACTGTCCCTCAGTCGCTCAGTCGGATCTACCGTTTGTTCTTTGTATGCAGTTTCAAAACACTCGACACTGAAAACTGAAGCTTGAGGCTTCGTAACAGCCCATATGGAAAAGAAATAGCAAAAACTTATATGATTCACTCATGAAAGTGGCCACTTTCTCATTTCTTTCATATATTATTTTACTAAGTATCCAAAACATACAAGTTTCATTATATAATTTTTCAAGGGATCTTATATGTGTCTTCACTCTTGTATGCTTTTCATACAAGTTTCACACAGACAGATACAAACTTTATAAGATTTATATATATCTTTTCCATATGGGAGTGCTTCACTAATGAATGAGTGCCATTGCAGTGACTACATCCACCCTTACAATACAATCTATGGTTAAACAGTTTCCTTCTGTAACTCGCTCTGGGAATCTTTAGGTCCTTGAAGCAAAAGAAGAACTTTTACGGAATAATAAAATAAATTCATGTGAAAAATGGCAGCAAAGTGGCAGTGAAAATAAGTGAGAGTGAACTCTGCTGGGAGTTTCTTTTGTACTGCGATGGCTTCAGGGTGTCTGTTGTGGGGAAGCTGTCAGTTTTGCAGGAACATGGTTTTTGGCAGCAGCAGAGAGACATTTGGGCCCATTTCTGTGCAAAACTTTCAGAGCTCGATGGTTTTCTATCAGTCACGAACAGGCCCGCTACAACTGTCAGCTTCTTAAGACAATCCAACAACTGTGAGCTGCCACAGTCCTGCTTATCAGCTGCTACCTGCTGTCTGTAGAACAGCTCTGCTTATCAGGCAGAATCACACACAAGTCAAACTTCACACTGTTTGTGTGTTTTTTAGCATGAAAAATCATGTCTGATACAGACAAGGCGACATAACTCAATGCAGGAGGTGTGGTAGAAAATAAAGGTTCACACATTAGATATTAAATGTGGGAAATAACGTGATGATAGTCAGAGTTAAGGAAATCCACAAATTATATTCAGAATAGCTCTTAATTTAAACTAATTATTATTAGTTACTATCAGCACTTCTCTTCTTCTTCTCACGCTATGCGTTTCTTTCAAGGTGGAGCTGAGCCTTGAGTTGGAAACGACAAATATCCCATCAACCAGTGGTGAGTGCTAAAAAAGGGAAACTAAGAGCTGTTGTTATTGGCTATGATTAAACTCTGGCTCTCTTCCACAGTGTGTCTTTTGTCTTGTCTCCCTCCCCGAACCCCATCCAGTCATGGCAGATGGATGTCCCTCCCTGAGCCTGGTTCTGTAAGAGGCTTGTTCCTGTTAAAAAGGGAGCTCTTCCTTGCCACTGTTGCCAAGTGCTTGGTCACAGGAGGTCATGTGACAGCTGGGGTTTTCTCCTATATTTGTGTGGACTTTAGCTCATAATAAAAAGCACCTCGAGGCAACTGTTGTTGTGATTTGGTGCAATGTAAAAAAAATGAATTGAATGTTATGTTCAACATTTGTGGCTGATTTATAAAAGAAGTGTGTGCTCGTGTTGTAGATATTGAATGAATAGAATGAGTATGTGTATGTGGCGCCACAGCTCACCTGTTTGAGCAATCCTTGTAGCATGGGCTGGAGTGCTCCTGCAGCGTCACAGGTTTGAGTCCCGAGCTGTTTGCTGTGCATCTCCCCCTGCACGTTACTGCCTGCTGCACACTGTCCTGTTTAATCAAAAGGCCAGCTGCACTGTCGCATCTCTAATGTCGTTTGTTTTGTCTGCTTTTTGTGTTTAACAAGCATTAGCACAGCGGTGCACTGAGACAGGAACAATGCTTTTAGGCTGCATTGACTGTGACAACCTTTTGTTCCTCTTTGTTATCACACATTTTAAACGTCAACTGCTGTCCTTGACCAGATTTTTATTTACTCCAATCATAACAAAATCATTTTATCTGCAGCAGCTCAGAAGCTCAGTAATGACTGATGGTCAACTAAGTATTCATGAGGCTTGATCTTTAATCAACTACTCGTGATTAAATGGCTATTTCATGCACTCGACTCCAATACAAGCCAAATGAAAGTGATCAAAGAGAACAGGATGAGACTGAAAGCTGGTTTGGGTTACTGCAATGACAAACTGATGTATGGAAAACAAACAAATGTAGAAAAGACTCGATTCTGCTGCACTGCTACAGGCTCGGCTGCTGGGGGACTCCCCATAATGAACTTCTCCTTTCTCACCTCTCGCACCATATTGGTTTATATGTATCACAATTAAATGTCATTAGCTTCTGTATACTCTCTCCCACAGTTTGTTGTTTATAGTCATTCTATGCTCAGCGTTTCTATCTTCTCTCTCCATCTCTCCATCCAGTTGATGGAGATCGCTCTGCTTTCTTCTGCTGGAGGTCTCCTGTTACAAACTGAGCTCTTTCTCCTCATCTCCTCCTCATGCTCCTCACAACAGTCTTTACACATAGTACACAGTGTTTACAGTATAAGACAGGACTTCTTGTGAAATGGTGCTAAGCAGGTTTTACACAAACAAAATGTGACATTAACCTTTTGGCCGTTTTGGATGTGTGACGATCATAATGACAATGTGGGACCTAGAGAATAAATCCCATCCTGAGCAACGTCACATGACAAGACTCAGTACAAATACAAGAACATGGAAAGGTGACGAGCACTGTACTCATCAGTAACGGAGGTTTGGGCTCGGTGCCTCATGCAGCGGTAAATGCTTCTACTCTCTGATGCCCTGAACAGGATTTGTAAAACTAATCAAACAATTAATTTTCCTGTCTGTCTAGAAAACACTTCACTCCATCCAGCTCACCAAACCGCAGGGATCCTGGAAACCTGTGCAGAAATGCGGTCCTGTAGGGCAGCAGATAAACGTCGGGCTGATTACCGTCTGTGCTCCCTAATGAGTAATAAAGGAGAAAGAGAGGCTGAATTCAGACCCTGTCACCTCCCTTTATCCGGCCTGCTGTTTGTGATTCACACTGAGGTTAATCACTTTCATTAATCTACTGCCTCTCCATGGGGGAGCTGGAACGCACGCCATCAGACCTAACAGCTCCTGCAATAGAGAATATACAGGAAACACAGCGTCCCCTCATGTGACACACTGAATTATGCAACAAGTATTCAGCAGTCAAGAAAAGCTTTGATTGTACAACAGGCACCTGCTGATTGGTGAGGTGATTTTAGAGGTTTTAGTCAGTTAGCTGAGCCCTGCTTCATGCACATGCTTCAGTGTCGTTAAAAGTGTTTTACATTGTTACACTGACTCAGCACTAAGAGAAAGTACTTTTGTTGCCTAAATCTAGCAAATATTTATTAAAGTAACAATAAATGTGTCTGTACTGCAGAGTGTTTTTCTTTCAACATTTAAAATAAGATTGAGAAAAGTAAAACATAAATAAGTCTTAGACCAGCGGGCCCCGACCACAGTCCGGTTTATGCCCAACAATGTTTTCACTGATTGGCCTTTAAGGTGTCACAGATCAATACAACAAAATAAAAGAGTTAACGATAAAAAATGAAGATAAAAATCTAGAAAAACCCTAAAAATCATAAACTTCACACCCAAGCCTCAACTCTGGCAGCCCGATACCAAACAACTCCGGTCCGTGGCCCGGGGGGCGGGGGCCGCTCTCTTAGACCTCGATCAATGATACCCAAAGTGTGGGCTGGAACACTCTGCTGGTGCACAATAACTCATTTACACAAAAAGAAGATTTAATTAAAAATTTACAAGCTAGTTTAAAGTTGTGAAGAAATCAGAGTTGTGATGAACGGCCGGTCAAACTGCAGAAAATCTGAATATTGTGAAAGTGGCCACAGCAATCATTCGTTTGGGAATAGATGCAGGAGACCGACAGAGATTAAGAGGCTGCATAACTGGATGAGCATTTCAGTTAAAGCATGCTTGAATTGTATTTGGTGGACAGAAACTTCACTGCATGGAAGACTGTTGTGCTGTGGCATCACTCAGAGCTCAGCCCTGGGGCTCGGCTCTTATTTCTGTTGGCATTGGGACAAATAACAGCATGTCGCTTATTTCCAGATGACATCCAGCTTTATTTTTTCTTAATGGTCCTGAGTTATGATGAACCATTGTGTTGCTGATGGACAATGGCTTTGGTTTTTTAACAGTTTAGTTCTAAGAAGAGCATTTCTGAATCCTGCTCCGGAAAAAGTTTCCAATCAGAACGCGTCTGTGCCCGCTGCTGCACGGGTTTTATCTTTGATCGCAGCGTGTGACACTCGTGTGAAGCAGCTCTCCAGCAGCTCCTGTTACTCACTATCATGACACCATTGTTACTGAACCTGTTGGAAAAATTCCTAACTGTACTGATGTTGATAGAACAGAAATGCAGCACTTTCATAATAGCAGCACCAGCCGTGCTTCACTTAGCAGCATATGAAAAATTGCACCACTCGTTGTTTATCTAGCAGATATAGCCTGGTGCTGGTTCAGAGATCTTCATGGCTGGAGGGGTTAACATAACTTGGTTTTGATAAAAGCTTTGAACACCTCTACTCTTGAAAAACGTTTTGTTTTGGGGGTTTTATGGTTTGTTTTGATGCTTTTTACAGGATTGGAGATTAATATTTATTTTGATGCTGTGCTGGACAAAAAGCTGAGATAAGAGAGCAAAATGACCATTCATCCTTGTCCACGGGGTATTAAAACACACTTTTCCCTAGCAGCTCACAAACAACATCTCCTGTGTCGTAAATTCACGGCTCTTTTTGTTCTATATCTTTTCGAATTTATAGCTGAAATAAACTTGAACTGTGGCTATGAAAATGCTTATATCCCCGCTGGTAACACGGCAAACTGTTTGTTACATCGCCAGCCATAAATCAGGCAGCTGTGAGGCTGTCCTGACCCAAGTCCTTTCACATCCATTTACCACTGATAATGCCTGCTGTTCCAGTGGGCCTCCAGGGGACACAGCCAGATCCCTTCATGAATAAGCAGACCTGCTCCATCCTCCAGCTGAAGCCCTCAGCTGGGTGTCAGGAAAGAGTGCGGCGTACGAGCAAAGTGCTGACATGAAAAATGAGGGACAAAGTCTGGTTTTCATGCAGTAGAAACTGGGCCTGAGACTTAAATCATTAAAAACAAAACGCTATACACTCGCTCATCTTCTATTAAAGGAGTTTTGCTCATTGATGTCTGGAAAAACAGTTTTGTTGCCATTTATCTCGAGCTTATCACACTTCCATCGCCGAAACACGCATAAGGCGTCCGCTGGCGTAGCTGCAGATACTGAAAGCTAAAGGATAATGTTTCATTGCCTATAAGTGTAATTACTGTGACCTCCTTCTTTACTGAAGAATTAAAAACTACTAATATTACAGCTGGGGGTTAAAATTCACCCAGTCCCACAACTTTACCCCACGTGAGCCCCAACTGATCTTATTAGGCCACAACTACAAACACTTGAGTTTAAAAACTATTTTAGATGATTTTTATTTCATATTTAGTCACTTACTGCAAGGTAAGATCTGTGTGTACGGCCCACATGCAGGAGAGCATGATGGCATAAAGTGGCACGTGTTTCAAAATCGACCTCAGCCGTGCTTTTATTCACAACTTTTCAAGTGTGTGCATTAGCTGTGTGGCCCGAGAACACCCAAAGACCTCCATATGTGAAGATGATTGTCTCTCACTATGTTGTTTCCAGAACACGGTGAGTCATAGCCAAAGGACACCTTGTGTGCATTATTGCGATGCCAGTGGCTTTGGCAAAAAGTCACTTTTTGATGCCTTACAAATGAAATCAGGCTTTTTGTCAGGGTAGATGGTTTGGCCACATCGATAGGGGGTCCCCCTCCTCTCCGGTCCTCTCACATCCACCCCTGCACTCTCTTCTCTGCACAGAGAGAGAGTTACACAGCCGAAGTCTAATCTAGTCTAGTTGTCGTTGGACGTTTGGAGAAACTGGTTGGCCGTGGAGGAGCGATGTAAAGTGATTGTAATAAATGAGAATAAATGTGTTCGCTACAATACTGAAGAATCTCTTTGCATTTGTTATGTGACAGTTAAGACTCTGAGTCAGACGTGAAATCCAAACAAACAGTTCTCTCGCTGCTCTTTCTGTGGCTTTAATAAAGCACAGACCAGTCAAACCCTTTTAATGCCTGCATCAAATGAAACACACTTTCTGGACATCAAAGAAATTCGTCATCTTAAGACGCGCTCAGTAAGTTGCAGTGTTTCTTGTTTGAAGTTATTCGAGTGATTACCAGATGAATTTCAGGCAGCGTTTCTCCAGAAACGAATACAACTGTGAAGTGAAACCTACTGGATTATATTTCCAGAAAGCAAACTGCACGCGTGCGGCTTCTTTTTTAGCATTGGGTGAACATCTTTATTAAACACACACAGTCACTACAGTCCCAATCTAGAAGCAATATCAGCACCTCCTTCATAACTGCCCACTTCAGCGCCCATCTCTGTGTGCCGTTAGGAGGAAGCACCGTAAAAACCCCATAAAAGACACTCTATACACTTGCCTTTTATAGCATTCATACTGCTGCCACTGGCTCTGCACTACATAGCCATAAATATCAATCCTTATCGCCTGGGGCGATCGTGGCTCAAGAGTTGGGAGTTCGCCTTGTAATCGGAAGGTTGCCGGTTTGAGCCCCGGCTTGGACAGTCTCGGTCGTTGTGTCCTTGGGCAAGACACTTCACCCGTTGCCTACTGGTGGTGGTCAGAGGGCCCGGTGGCGCCAGTGTCCGGCAGCCTCGCCTCTGTCAGTGCGCCCCAGGGTGGCTGTGGCTACAATGTAGCTGCCATCGCCAGTGTGTGAATGGGTGGATGACTGGATGTAGTGTAAAGCGCTATACAAATACAGGCCATTTACCATATTACATAACCAGTCACTGAGGATGGATTGTGTCCCAGTGAGTGACTGGGTAATGCTTTCCATGAAATATTGTTCATGAGGCAAAATGAAGCATCTAATGCAGCTCATAAGACCACTGCTCAAGCACTGAAGTCATTATAGTGCAGCATGATATACTACAAGTTGCAGTGCAGTGTATTTCATGTTTTTTGACTCCCCTTAAGAGGAACCGTCACGACTTCAACTTCTGGGCTTTATATTTATGTATACATATTAGCGATGGTCTGTACTAGCTGCACACACTGTTAAAAACACATTAATCATTCTCAGTCTTTAAAAAGTGTTTAATACAAATTAAGGCCAAGAACACAGTTACGTTGGAGTACCACCATTGATTAAAAACGGAGGTACTCCCAAACTATCATCACAGGAAGGGATATTAGTCTGACAGCTTTCCCATCCATAAAAAGAGGAGAGAGACGTGAAAAAGTGATTGTGGATGAAGACAAAACCTCTAGCTGTGTTATTAGACTTCTCTCCCATTCATTTGATGTATTTAGTGCATTAAAAGAGCTCTGAAATGCTGCTGGTTATCAGCTAACACTGAATCCTGGGCCTACGAGGACTTTAAAATTCCTCAGACAACAAGTGAAAGTCACGTGAAAGATGGGCAGCACACCAGCTGTTTGTAAAGCAAACCAGTGGCCATGACCCTGATCACAGAAGAAGCTGACAAGCTGCAGTTCAGCCACAGAGCGGTAATTATAGACCATGTTTATTCTGTGAAAACCGACTTGGATTAAAAAAAGTAGTAGAGAGGACTCAACACGACTGCTGCTTAAACCTGTGTCATTAAATTGATAGTTTGACGAGCTTGATGATGAAAGCAGAGGTCTTTAAGACAAAGTATTTATTAATCTCAATAAACTGTGCAGTAACAGCTGTGCAGCAGGTAATGTCTTATTGTAGTTTGGCCCACATTATAAAAAGAGCTGCAATTGCCTTCATTTAGCTCCTCCTACTTCCAGTTAATGTTAAGTTACTTACAGCACTTTGTCTTTTTTGCTAAAAATAATATTTGGCATATTGAACACAAGCTTCAGCTACATGACATCAACATAAAATCACTTCCCCAGCCTATTTCCTTTGTCTTCATCATAACCAGCAGTCATAAGCCATTCGATGTAATTATCAGTATAAGAAAAACATCTTAATCATGTGTTATTCATAGATTTTGCTTCTGACTCCTTTGAGCCATTTATAGATGGAACAACTGTGTCTTACACCATTAACTTCACTGAAAACTTCGTGAATATTCCTCTGGGGAACAAACAAATGGCCTGTGGGTGTCCAAAAGAGAACCTTTAGGTCTGTCTGCGAGTGTCTCGTGCTGTAAAGACAACGTTTCAGTCGAATATTTGAAAAGAGCATCCAAATCAGTCAGAGCGTAAATGGCTTTCCTCAAACCATGTAAGGGAATCAATTTCAACTGACAGCAACCAGAGAAAAACTGTGTGAAGGTTTGTTCTTACCACTGTTTCCTTATTTGACACTTTGCAGATATTTAATTTATATTTCATTTTATTTGTAAAGCTATCAATGCAGAGTCATTTTCATTTAATTAAAAATGTGCTCAAATCTAAGGCTTAAGGTCTGAAACAATATCATATATATGAAAATTGGATTTAATTTAGGAATGCAAAGGGAATGTTAAACTCCCTAAAAACACTTCTTATGTTACACTCTCTGACAGCTGGCTGCATCATAAGGACCTGCCTGGCTTCCACATTTGATTTGGAATCACAAGCAACTACCAAAACAATAAAAACCGAAAGTAAAAAATGTTGGGAGAATCCACTTTTTAATCATTTTTCATTTAGTTGCCATGAAATGTCCGAGTTAATGCTGAAAGACAAATCACTTGGAAGAAAAATCCCTATAAGTTTCACAAATCCCATGTCAGATAAACCCAAGTCATTTATTATTAACGGAATATTAACTAGAAACAGAAAAATCTCACTTTTATTGTGCAATAAAAATTTAATTCCGATATCAAGGCCTCACGGTGTTACAGCAAAAATAGGAACAATGTAAATAATTCATGGTCCATTCATGTAAATTAATCTCCCTCTTGTGTTTTTACTGGGCAAAGCTTTGACTCTCTGCTAGCTGCTGGTGGCCATGTTTGCTTGTCAGAAGCATTTGTTTTCCTGCAGAGCTCGAGCTCAGAGCTTCAGCAGCAGGTCTGCGTGGCGGCTGGACTCGAGCCGGGGTTTGGAACGACTCGAGGATGCAACCACATGGCCTGGTGCAAATAACTGGCAGGCTGTTGTGACATTCATTACAAAATACTGTGTCTGCTATGTGGGACTGTGCCCAGACAAAATAAGAAACGAAATAATAACAACAGTCGTACTCATTTTAATGGAAAGCACAACTGCTCATTTTCATATTAGATATCATATCATATATAAACAACTGACGGTCCACAGTGTACGGCCCTGTTTTGTAGTACTTAGAGGCTGTTGGGGACATTTATTCACCTTCAGGTGTCTGCTGGTCACAAACAGCCAGAAAACAGATTGAAGAGGTGTACTGCATCTCCGGGACATTTTTGGCCCGTCTGAAGTTTGCCAGAGAGCACATGGATGATACAGCAGAGGATTGGGAGAATGTCATGTGGTCAGATGAAACCAAAGTAGAACTTTTTGGTATAAACTCAACTCGTCGTGTTTGGAGGAAGAAGAATACTGAGTTGCATCCCAAGAACACCATACCTACTGTGAAGCATGGGGGTGGAAACATCATGCTATGGGGCTGTTTTTCTGCCAAGGGGACAGGACGACTGATCCGTGTTAAGGACAGAATGAATGGGGCCATGTATCGTGAGATTTTGAGCCAAAACCTCCTTCCATCAGTGAGAACTTTGAAGATGAAACGAGGCTGGGTCTTCCAACATGACAATGATCCAAAACACACCGCCCGGGCAACAAAGGAGTGGCTCCGTAAGAAGCATTTGAAAGTCCTGGAGTGGCCTAGCCAGTCTCCAGACCTCAACCCCATAGAAAATCTGTGGCGGGAGTTGAAAGTCCGTGTTGCTCGGCGACAGCCCCAAAACATCACTGCTCTCGAGAAGATCTGCATGGAGGAATGGGCCAAAATACCAGCTACTGTGTGTGCAAACCTGGTAAAGACCTATAGTAAACGTTTGACCTCTGTTATTGCCAACAAAGGTTATGTTACAAAGTATTGAGTTGTATTTTTGTTGTTGACCAAATACTTATTTTCCACCCTGATTTACGAATAAATTCTTTACAAATCCTACCATGTGGATTCATGGATTTTTTTTTTCACATTCTGTCTCTCACAGTTGAAGTGTACCTCTGGTGCAAATTACTGACCTCTGTCATCATTTTAGGTGGGGGAACTTGCACAATCGGTGGCTGACTAAATACTTTTTTACCCCACTGTACTCTAAATTTCACATTATATTCCTTTCCATAATTTCAAATATCTTCCAAGAATATGTGGCATTATCCCGCAGCTCAGCTATCAGCCTCTGAAGCCTTATTAATTGATGCACTGCAGTAAAGAGCAGCTTATCATTCTGACAGCAGCACGGGCATGTGATGGAGCCATAACCGACAGACAGAGCAGATACAGCACAACTTGAAGACCAGCATGTGCACAGGAGGAGGACAGAGGGGTACCCATGGCAGGTCATAGCAGAGCTTTTTCAGATGAAGTGCCATTACTACTGCCCGTGCACACTGAAAGAGTGATAATTATTGGAGTGATAAATCTCCTGATGATTAAATGGTTAGCTATTGGTAATTTGTTTACCCAATTTTTAAGGATGGGCCTAGACACCCGACAGAAGAAGTCTTATCCTTCTTATTCTTTGGGTCACTACCCTACACTCTTCTGGCAACAAGTAATCTCCAACCCTGGAGTGGGTGCTCCACCCTTTGGCATCTGATTTAGAAGTGCTAATCCTCATAGATGCCTGCCACACAGGCACAGGCTGGAAGTCAGGCTGCATGATGAAAAAAGAAGCACCACAACGTCTGCAAAAAGCAAAGAAGTAATCCTGAGCACACTGAAGCTGCATCCCTCCAGCAAAGCTGAGAAACCTGAAAACTACAGGAGCACTAAAACTCCCCTGGAGGCGCATGGTGGCCCAGCACCTTACTAAATCATTTTCACATTTGTGACCCATCCGTAATTTCTGTGCATGAGTTTTTGCGTTAATGATACAAGCACCACCTGATGTCACCAGGATGTATGGCAGGTGATCTGAGTGTGCGTTTAAGTCACATGGCTCTCGATTTGTGAACACTCTCTCTGCGGGTTGTTCCTTCGATGACGAATACAGCGTCTGCAGCGTGCACAAAACCCACACAAGCCAAATACCCGTAGCAGAGGTCATTTTTGATACCAGAAAATATCCTGTGTCACAGTGGGCAAATCACAGGGCTGTCAGTGCTGATAGGATCTTGCTCCCAGTCTGAGCTGAAATAAAACAACAACAACTGCAGCCACTCTTTAGCTGAACAGAAAATAATAGAGAGTCTGAATGAAAAACCTGGCTATTGTACTGCAGTTCTATTGTGGGAATGAAAGGAGACAAACTGGACTGTGCAGTAGATGGGTCAATCAGCACAGGAACAATGCCACAGCACACAGGAGACAAGCTGAACTCGCATCCAATCATGTCCACAGGAAGCCAAACAGCCTGTTGCTATCTTATCAGTTTTCTTCTCTGCAGAGACGCAGCGTGTTTACCACAAAATGACTACTTTCAGGACTCTCAGCACGTTAAAACTGAACCCAGACACAAGACCTTAAAATTAGTTCGCAGATTAAGTTTTTAGAGCTGTGGCATCTCTAACTGTTTTTAATATTGAATATTCTGCCGTTTTCACATTAAAATTAGCACCAACAATAACATTGTGTTTTACATTAAAAACACGTTTCCTTTGAAATTAAAGGTAATAAATAAAAAAGAGCTTTTCCCTGTACAGTACCTCACTAGAAGGACACTGCCAATGCCCTACTTTGCAGTTTTAGAGAAAATCATCGTGATCCACACCGAGATGTGGGTGGGTTTTTCGCCTCCCCACCACAGCTGATGAATTTCAGCTTGGTTGTTCTTGTGCTGACAAACAGGCAAACAAACTGCATTCATCACATTTCTCTGCCTCAGCTGTAGTTTGGCAGAAAACACCCATAAACAACTGGTGTATACTACAGACAGATGAGATGGGATGATAGCAGGGAGCAGCCGTCTGTGTTGTTACAAAGCTTATGATTAAGAAACATGTTTATCTTTGAAGGTGCTGCAGCAGGAAACGCAACCTGCTGTAATCTGATCTCATTCTTAAAGCAACTGTGACTCCAGACAAATAAAAACAGAGCCAAGCATCTGTTCTCTTTCATGTTCACAGGAGGAAAGAAGGAAAAACCGGTGTTTCTGCTGAGGGAAGGATGTACAGGAATCTTTTGGGTTCGGGCCCAGATAGTGGTCCCAGGAGTGAAAACGTCTTTCATGATTTCACACAGCAGGTTTTAAGACCCACACGAGGCACTGTTTTAAGACAGTACAATCTCCTGCTTTGGTCTATGACACAGTATGGTAATGAGGCAGCAGAGTGGGAGATGTGTTCTTGGAGATTTTTCAAGAAACTGTCAACAAGGAGAGCAAGTAAGATTCTCCATCTGCTTGGCCTGTTTGTCATCTCAGATTTAATCAAATTGCCTTAATTTTGTTTGGTTTTTTAATTAAAAATAAAAACAATTAAGTTAAAAAGAGTGATGTATTTGTACATTTTAAACATTTAGGTTTATGGGACTGATGCTGAGAAGCAGAGGCATCAATCCATACCAGGCAGCAGACTGTAGGAGACTCTCTGGGTCAGTTTCAGGTCAATGAGAGCTGCAGGTGGAGGCAGGATGTGCTCGGACTAGCTTAGCATAGTAAGTGGGCAATGGCTCAATCCCAAGTTGAAAAACACTCTTACAGTAAAAGTAAACCCAGATTTCACTGATGAACACGTGTTGGGGTGGTTCTTGCATTATTATAGTAATACTGGTTCACCAACATTGCAACTGACCAATGATGTCACAGCTTTGCAAAGTGAGGATAAAAGAAAAAAAAAGCCCTTTTTTAAAAAACTCTCCTAGAACAAAGTGTAAATATTGCATTTATTTTCTTGATTAATTTAATCAATATAATATCAAGTCAGTTTTTCTGTTAGCCAAATGTAGGTTTTAATAGCAATAGCTAACTTCTTGGCTAATCTTGGCTAACTGAATACTAAGACAACGTCATTGGTTCATTTATGACGATAAAGGAACAACACCAACAAGGGGCTATCAGATCGTGCAATACGACAAGTTTTCAGAAAATATATCTTTCCTCCAAGAAGTGCAAGACCAGTCAGCAGCCAATGAGAAAGAGAGGTCAGAAGAGACTGAGATCCATTACTTTGGACCCAGGACACATTAGCCTGTAGTATCTACAAAATAAACAATTTAAGTTGCAGCAATGAACATTTTCTCATTATACTTTGATTTAATTGTGTCATATGAAATGAAAAAAAGCCCTTCAGCTAAATAACTGCATGGTTGTGCCCAACCAATGTCACTGTCACCTACCATAGATAGGGATGTTTCCAGTGTTTCTACCAAGTTCATGGAAGTGACAATTTTATATGCACTTATTCACAAGGCCACTAGAGGGCACTGAACTTGGGCACCTATATCGGCAGACAGTTTAAAAAGACTTTGTGTGTGTGTGTGTGTGTGTGTGTGTGTGTGTGTGTGTGTGTGTGTGTGTGTGTGTGTGTGTGTGTGTGTGTGTGTGTGTGTAAATGTTTTGTATTTTGGAGAAAGATAATCGTTTTTTGATGATTGATTTTTTAATTATCAAACCACTTCTTTAATCTCTAACAATTAATTAGTTAATAGATTATTTCATCTGGTAGGTTTCATGATAGCAGCTGTCATGTTGAATATCACAGATAGATAGATGAATAGAATTTGTTTAAAAAGTGTTTAAAATTCATTAAAAATAGAGTTTTAAAGTCACTGTAAAGAACTATTTGAGCACGGCCCTGGTTAGTCCTCTTGTCTCTCTAACCTGGATAAAATAGCTGTATATACAGAACGCCAAAACATAGCAGCCCTTTCCACCCATATGTTTTCATGCTTGTTCATCCCTGAAATTACACACAATTTATCAATGTGCAGAGGATGGCTGAGTGTGAGCAGAAATGGAGGCGAGCCAGCCTACATTCAGCTGTAATACCAGCAGCTTCGGATGGAGCTGTGATCAAGACAAAGAATCCCAGCTTCTTGCTCAGATATGTGAAGTTATTTAATCCCATCTAATAAAAACACCTGGTTTGTAACGTTGCTCATGTGGTTGATGGAACAGCTAATTCTGGTTCCAGACCTGAACTTAATCGGCTGAAGCCCTTCTTGGTTTGTGCCAAGCTATAAACACAAAGAAGTGTGACGCTGTTTCTGCCTTCGTTGCCAGACAAAGTGCAATGTGCAAACTTTTAGCCTTTTAAACCCAGTTTTTGAGGTCCAGGTGGTTTAAGTGAGTAATTATTAGCAATTCTGAAGAGTGCAAACTGAAAACCTGCAGTGCTGTGAATAGCTTTCATATGACCTTTTTTGAGGGAACAGCCATGTGACAGTTGACAGCAAGGTCCTGGAATCATTCAAAGCTACAGCTTCTGAGAAGTAGCCGCAAAAAAAAGAAGAAAATCCATTCACTTCTTTCACAAATGGCGATAGAAAAGTTCACATGTGAAAATGTGACTGATAGAATGGAGGGAATGTTTTAATTGGTGTCTGGTGCAGAAACAGCTTTAGATGGTTATTATTTGTCAGGATATGTCAGGAGAAAAACCTGCTGATTAATTGCCAGGAAGCCAGAAGCTGCACAGCTGCTGTGCAACCAGTGTGTGTGCGTGCCGTTTGAACGTAGTTTGGAAGCATGTTTAGTTTCAGTACTTTATTTTAATGCCAAGTCTTTTTGTACATGTAGCTGCATGACATTTACTCATGTAGAGTCTAATTTCTTGTTTTGTGAAACAATATTTAAACTTTTGGGCAATGTCACTTTTCATGTAATGCATCTGTACAAGAGCACAGAGCTGCGTGTTAGCCTGAAAATGATGCTCGGTGTTTTCTAAACCAATTTTCTACACTGTAATCATTTCTAATCTGATGTTCTTCGGCCCCCTTGTGCCACCCAATTTAAGAAATCCTATAAATGCCACCGGCGTGTGCGTGTGTATATGCATGTGTGTGTAGCAGTGAAGCATTCAGCATTCAGGGCCAAGCCTCCTGCTGCTTTCACTAGGGTGAGAGGAGCAACACACAAACACGCAGACCCACAGTGCTGGCTTTCAGCTGATGCATTTATGAGCAACACACATACAAAGAATACACTCCCTCCACGTCTTCTCTCTCTGCATCTTGCTTCTGTGACTCCACCTGCTATCCAGCATCCCCGTCCTCACCCCTTTTCCCTTCATCTGTTGCACTCCTTCACTCCACCCGCCTCGCTCGGTCTCTGTTTTCCATCCAGCCTAATTAGAGCTCCGTCAAATCCAGGTGAGCTGACAGCCAATTATCACTCTGTCACACCGAGTCATGCACTCCCATCCCTCTTCTTTTGCCCTTTTTTAGCCTTGCGGGAATTTGATTTTTTTGCATCAGTAGCACGAACAGGACAGTTCGCTATTCTTGTTTTAGGAAACTGCCAGAAGAATGAAGGCTGAGTATGAAGCCGTGCGAGGATAAGCAAGCGGACACGCGGGCTGCCACACAGACGCCACAACAGAGCCGAGACTGAATTTACGTGTAGAGTAGAATACAGAAAGACTTGTGCACGAACTAGGCCTGTATTATTTTCAGAAAGCCCACTCACGTAATGCTTTGGCACATTTAACCGTTTCACACTAAAATGTTCCGTTAACAAGTCCGCAGGTCGCTCTAGTCTCACACGTGCATTTATCATAATCGTGCAAAACGCATTAAACTGTACATTTTAATTAATGTCACCAAGACAAAGTCTAAACAGAAAGACTTGTGAGTCTGCAATTAATGAAACTAATAAGGTAACTTAATAATGACCGATTAATGAGGGTGCTGCACATTGCTGCAGAAATGACATCTTATACAAAAGGACAGGGAGCAGTGCCCTGACTTGCAAAGATTTTCAGTGCGCAGAACAACTGTGCCATTATATGCCTGTACGGAGAGATGCTCCCATCAAACTGCATTACAAAAAACCCTGATTCCAAAAATAACAGCGCACCATAGGGGAAAAACTACTGTGACAGTCTTCGTGACAGCGCAAATATTCCCATAAATGTGGGCAACACTTTCACAACTGTAGCAGCAATATGATCATCTAGCAGAAAAGCATAATATACAAATCATATATAATGCGTATATCATTTACAAATAAATGGTAAAAAAAAAAGATGACTGTAATTCAGTAATCATACTGTACCTGCATATGACATATGATAGCTACATTTATATAATTCTCACATTTACATTAAATGATTCAATTGAGATTTTGGAGGCAGGCTTTGTTGTTTCATTTAAAGATGATTTCTATATGCTTCTTATAGATTAAAAAACATAGTTTGGGTGTTGTTGTGCTCCCTCTGTGCAGACTGCATTGTTAGGTGTGAGTGAGAGTTGACGGACTTGTGTGAATACAAAATTCGTTCTCGCCTTCAGTGTGTCCATTCTGCAGGACGCTCCTCTCTAACAGCTGTCACCACACGGCGCTGCATTTCTTCCATTTGTGACACTTTCCACGAAAAAGCAGTTTTAAAAGGGAAAAGACCTTTAAACTCACCATATTCTAGGGTTTCCTAGACGTTTGCATTTCGGAGAAGATGTTGAAGAAATGAATGCACGGGGGTCCCGAGATTACAGACAGTTAGCGAAGAGTCTTGGAATTCCTCCAGTCCCACAACACTTGGTCTAATTCCCCGAGGTGGATAAGAAAAAGGTCCGTAAATGCACCGTGAGGAGCGTCAGGTAAATCCTCCGCTCAGCTGCCGCCGTGCGTGGAGCTTCCCCCGCCTCAGCGTTGGTTAGTGTTCCCGGTAAGCCAGCGGTCTGCTCCCTGACCGTCCGCGGTAGCCGCGCTCTGAAAGAGCAGCATCCCTAACACTTTGTCCACACACACACCCTCGGGAGGCGTCGGCTGTGTTCGGCTGTTTCCGGTAACATTATAGGCTCTTGGGTGGAGGCTGTCAAAGACGTCCTAGTTTATTTACACACTGACAGGCTCCTCTTGAATCGTATTAATCATCCCGCTCATAATGACATTTATTTCTATAGAAATTTCGTTTACACACACTTTAAAACACAAAACCAGGCTGTGTCTTTGGTTCGATTCCCGCACTGAAAACGCTGCCCCCTGACAGCTCCCCCGTCGGAGCCCATGAGCGATAAGCTACCTGCTCCAGAGGAGGTCCCGGCAGTAATTAACACCACACCATCGACCTGCTGCAGCCTGTGACAGTGCAGAGGTGCCATCTATAGAGAAAAGGATTTCCTACAGTTCTGGCACTGAAAGCGATAATGAGACATTTCACCGAGGAAACACAGCGGGACGAAAAACTGTGGTACAAACATTTATTTTGAATATTTTTACTTATTTTGTACAACTTACCTTTTTAACTTTGGCCAATTACCAGTGATACCCAAATTTAATCATGCCAAATATTTATTTTATGCAATTTATTTATTTATTATGCAAATATATTTTAAACTTCTCGGTGGCTTCGCCTCATCTAACTCTATACTTGCCTACATGTGCTATTCTACCTGCTTTTAAACCATTTAAAATTACAATTCATAGTTTTATATGTGAATTTTATAATGTTAAATTAGTATTAAACAAATGGCTGACTAAGTATTTTAGGCTTTAGTTTACTTCAGCCATATTCCATATAAAATCATACAAAAATAAAAATAGCTTCAAATACAGTCATGACTACTGCATATGTGGTCTGCACAATACTGCTTATAGTTTAGCTGCATCTTGCTGATCATTTTTGCTAACATAAGCTGATAACTTAGTACTATAACGTCTTCGCTACACACCCAGCAAACATGGTTGAAACCCTGACATCGTCTCTCTGGTCATAAATGGCTGCAGTTCAATAGCAGAGCACCGCAGACAGGCTGATGTTGCAAAGAAGGAATTCAATGCATTTGTGCTTTTTGTTTGTTTGTTTGTCTTTTTTAACTAAAATGGTCAGCACGTGGTTGCGCTGTGAGCATACATCAAGAATGAAAAGGGCAAAATAATAATACTGAAACTCTTGTTTTGCTTTGATTACGTTATGTTTTATTATGTTCTGAAATGACATTTAATTTAATGTAGTTACTTATCTAAGCTGGAAAGTTTTTTGTTTGTTTGTTTGTTTGTTTGTTTGTTTGTTTGTTTGTTTGTTTGTTTGTTTGTTTGTTTGTTTGTTTCACTCTTTGCTTCGAGCCCTGTGTACATGAGCTGCATGCTAAAAGACCTTTTGTTAAAAGAGTTGGCGTAATAAGCATATATGCTTCAGCCAATACATTTTAATTAGCCTTGTCTCGTGCTTTCATGCTTTGTGGTAGATCTTTATGCTGTATTCACTGAGATATTTGAATGCTACTCAATAAATCAATAAATAAAATATATAAGTAAAATGTCTTTACGCCACTAACAGTTTGTTACATTTCAAGTGTAATTCATTTGTGACATGGTGAACTTAAAGCATCATCTTTTGCTCCAATGTTGTGTGATTGTTGGGATTTCCTTTTACCTTAAAATATAAAGCACCTTGAGGTGACTGTTGTGAAATGGAAATATATAAATAAAATTAAACTGAACACGTCTGATTCTGATTCAGTTTATCCACAACATAAACTTAGGAATGCTGCTTTTTAACTTATGAAGCTAATTAGCTCAACGGGACAAGAGGTGGATGTAAAAGAGGTCTGGCATCAGAGTCGAGGCTTAAAGCTTTTTATTTTTTGTGTGTTTCATCTTAATCAATAAAAAGTTGGTAGAAAATATTTCTTGAACACAAACTTTAGCTTGCTAGAAAATCTAACAAGGACGTAGGTGGGAGAGATAACAAAGCAGCATCAGAAACGTTGCTGCTCTGGTTCAGCTCTCATTTTTTCTGCTCGCTGGTTAATTCTTTGCCCCAAAACCATCAAGACAAATGCTAATGTTTAGTCCAAAACAAATGGTGGTGGTCCACATTTTTTTAAACCACAGATTAAGATTTTATATGACAAAGGGCAGTGACTGTGGTGGAAACCTGGCTGCCTTATTTTTTTATTTTGTTCTAGCTGAAGGATTTTGAATCTTACAGTGAAGAAGGGAATTAGAGCTGCCTGGATCAGTATAGCTGGTTATTGTCAGCATGACTGTGGTATGAGTATATTATAGGTTCTGAATATACAACATGACGAATAGATAAAGTGACAATGTAACAGAGCCTCATCTGGAGCAACGAGGTTCTCCACAGATCAGCACAGAAGAAGAGAATCCAGTATCAGTGTAGCCGTAGCTAATTTAGAGAATTATCATCAACTGTGATTGGCCAGTTTCATACAAGGTGAAGAAAGACTACCTAAGATCCCGCCTCTTTCTAATTCTACACACTAGTCTCTGTAACAGTGAATATAAAACATTCAGTGTTGAGAAATCACAGCGCACGCAGGAAGGAGGTGAAAGTCCTGCAAACATACAGTTGAAAATCTATCTAACCTGGGTCACACCTGGTGAAGGACCAGCAGCTTTCAGGTCCTTTGGGTCCACATGTGGTCTTACCACATCAGCATCATGACAATAGCTCTTCCTTTGTTGGGACCTGACTGGCAGGTGTCATACTCTACAGGTAAAACTGGAATTAGTGTTAATAGTGTTGCAGGCTGGACCTCTTGCATGTCATTCTTTTCTTTCACTATATTTCTTCGTCTAATGAAGGCAAATGTGGATTGAGTGTTTCATGGCTCTGCAGTGTTGTAAATGGACACGACGAGGACTGTGGCAGAAAGATGAGGATCCCTGAGAAACCCGACCTCTTTACATCTTTTATCAAAGAGTGAAACTATTGTAATTTAAACGAATCCAGAGAAAATAAAATAGCACAGTCGTGCTGATCTTCATGTCACAAAAATCCAGTTTATTTTGTACTTTGTAAAAAATGTGGGGTGTTAGCCTATTTCCCCCCACTTCTGCAATGTGCATGCCAGACAAAGTTTGAGAAGCTTTGTGTAAGATCACACTTTCATGTATGAGCACATCAGCGATGTGATAGTTAAAACAACAGGATCAAAGTGCTGCACTTCTCTCTAACTCTACATGCACCGGTTTTGTTACCTTTCAAACATGTAGCCTTTATGCTCAGTGTCACAACTTCATATGATTTCTCTTCACTCTTGAAAGTTTATACTTTTTTTAACCACAAACCAAAAAGTCCTCCCAAAAACAGACTGATGTGTGACTTTAAGAGCTAATTCTAGGAGTTAGCGCCAGTAATTGTGTTGATTTGGGAGCAGTGAAGGGTAAAAGGGGACAGATTTTGATAGATAGCCTTGTGAAAGGAAGAAGTTTTGTCCAATCAGCCAACTTCATACCAAATCCATGTTACCAGGAGCTTATGTGTCAACCACAAAGCTGAACAGGGATTTAACCACAGTGTGAGTCAGCAGTGCGAAACACTGGCAGCACATCTTCAAGGAAAATCCTGCACAAACTGACACTTTACTGGAAGAAGTCTGATTGATCTGAAGCTAAAGTTTGTATTTTCAAGAGTTTTGTAGTCGGAAGCAGGATCGGCTGAGCGTGAGGTGGATGGGGACGGCTTTTAAATTAAGGGGAAATCTGCAGTTTAAAAAAATTTATATATTTAAATTGTGTGAATACAACGGGTAAATTCAGCAAATTGCAAATATAAACATGTGGAATGAGCTAGAGTTACACATGAATGTTCATTCTCCAGTCAGTTTAAATCAGTGTGAATCACATCAGTTTTGCAAAAGTGAAAAGTTGCATCAATCAACTCAGCGCTACAGGAGCCTTTTTGTCCATCAAGAGAAAGACTCCTCACAGCGGCGACTGAACACATTCAAGCTCATCTTACATTTGATGTTTTCTACGTTCTGCTGTGAACACAGAATTGTAAAATTTGGGGTTTTGAAATTTGGAAATTATTCCATTCTGCATCCAAATCTTTTGAAATTGTCAATGAATGACAGGACAACACGAGATAAAGATTTTTTAAATGCATTTATTTATGAAGAAGCTTTTTCCTGTGTTTCCTGTTGTGCCACATGTATTGTAGTCTTACGTTACTCAATCTTGTGTTGTAAATGGTAATAACAATAATAATTGCTTTGAAAGCATTTCAACAATATGGACATTTAAACACGCTCTGTCTCTTTCAAAGCACAGCATCACAAAGACAGAAAAGAGGAATCTGAAACGTACACACACCGGAGTGTTAATCACAAGCCACATGATTTATTGACATGAACAACAAGTGTCAGTTAAGGCCTTTAATTTTTACATTTGCATTATCAATAATGGAAACTCTCCTCCCTTGTAACCAAACCTGCCGTTGTCAGCGAGTCTTGTTGCATCTTGTTAATTCTCAGAAATAATTGAAAGAATCAGCTGTCACGCACATTTTCAGCTGAGCTACAGACAGTTAGAGGCACGTGGCACCTACCTTAGAGAGCAACGACTTTGTGTAATATTCATTGCTCTACATTTTTATTATGGTTCTGATCCACAGCACAAAAGATTGACATTGCTGCAGTAACATCACCAAGTGGTTGTTGAGGTAATGTTAGCATTCTCTGAGCATTGTCAGGACTAAATGAGCGGTGGATAAGCCTCTGCAGCTACACACTCATTGACTAACAAGTTGTGATGAGCCTGCTGGCTGGTAAAAACAAAAGGTTTTTGAGGCACTTCCAGGTCGGCTTCAGATCCAAAAGACGTGTCCGTCATTTCTATTCTCTTTGGAAGACAGATTTAGAAATAAAATAACGATTTGTGGCAACAGGTATGTGCAAAAGCAGAGATAGTAAAAGAGATGGATATACTGTAGCTTCTGGGTCTGAAAAGTGACGGTGATGCATAAGTATCTCAAATCTGCATTCTTTATAATATCCACCAGGGGGTGATTTGTTTGGTTACAGACTTCTGGTCCTATAGATATCCTACAAAGGGAAAAAAGCTTTTGACTTGACCTCTGTGGACACTTTGATGAGTTTATGGGCTAAGTCACTCATACTGAATAACCATTAAGACCATTTTGAAGATTGTGTTCATACTAAGTGGTTATCTAATGAAACTTACACACCAGAGTATCCGAACTTTGCTCATCCAATCCTATGTCAGAGCAGCAATGCTCATTTCAATGCTTCAAACATTACTTGAGGAACCAGTGCACGACATCACAGGAGCCACGCCCATATGTAATAATAAGTGGGGCCAAAAAAGGGCAATGTGATGCCCCGCCCACTTCCTTGTAGTCAGTTCGATCCAGTGTTGGAGAGCAATGGGCTGACAAGGGAGTGTCAAACACTAATGCAGCTCAGTTGGGCCTGGGTAAGAGCTGGCCTGTGGCTTCACTCTAGCTGAGGTCAAAGTCAGTATTCATTTCCTCTCATGTCTTTTTCACATCAAATTTTCTTGACCCTGATGGAAAATGTCAGGAGGTCAAGAAAAGCTGTAAAAGCCAATTCAAAAGGAGTCTGAAGAACCGCACTGCTCAGAGAAGGTGACTGCATTTACACTATACTGCTTAATCATGTGTGGATGGATGATGACACCAGTCTGTCATAAATGACTTCAATACGTTATCCCAGCCTTCTTACTGTGAGGATGAAAGCTGCACAAACATGGAAACCACTGTACGATTCATTCATTTCCATGGTTGCAATTTAAAAACGAAGAATATATTAAGTCAGAGCGTTTAAATGAAATGTTGTCGGCACATAGCATCTACTTTAACTACTGCATACAATCTTGAGTTTCAGTTTTCAGTGTGTCTGTAGTCAAATGAATTAATGATAATCCAAACGAGAAAGGCAACGTCCAAAAGGAGCCTCTGCTGTAAACAATGCGATCATCTACTTTTACTTTGTGATGGAGCCAATCGTCTTTGTTTAAAACGCACCTGTTTGAACACCGTGTTGCAAAGTGGGTCTCAGAAGGAAGCAACAAGCAGATTTTAATGAGTTCACCTGTGGGTTTATAAACTGGAAACGGCACCTGTGATTGTATATTGATCTGCTTCAGTTGTCAGTGAGGCTCATTGTGAACAGTCTGATAACGTGTCACTGTGAACTGCTGGATTGTTTGTTATCTTCTAATGTTTAACAAATGATGCTCTGGTTCATCGTAACAGAGGGTAAAAACAGAGGCGCTGAAGAATTTGTCTATTTAACCACATCCATCCACTCTTTTTACAGCACTGACTCATCCACTCGCTGCATTACTGAAACCGTTTCATTGCTACTCCTTGTTTGTTTTCATAAATGTTACTGAAGTAATTGTCTTGTGTGGACTATTTGTTACTTTCGCTGAATCAGTCGATGAAAATCCAAATCACAGTGGCAGTGAGAGTTGGATTATTGGCTGTAGACAGAAAGTTATACTGGAATAAAAACGTCCCTCTCTCTCACCACACTCGGTCCAGCGGTGAACGCTGAAAACAGGACTGATGACAGAGTCTGCAGTATCCTCCTGTAACAAAGCCTTTGTACAGCAAATTGGACTTGGTGGTTGATATTCCCACTGTGCCCTGACTGAGGCAGAGGACTCATCAATCCTCAGCAGTAACCTCACATTTCCCTGTGGCTACAGACAGAGGGGCTTAAAGTTTAAATCTCTCTTAAACAGGGAACCTCATCCCATACTTCACACGGGAGGAGTCTAGCACATTGAGTGAGAGTTCATCGGGTTATTTAGTTCTTTTCTTGTCTCTAGTACCAACAGCATGATGCTATTGATGGATATTCAACTCCAGTGATGCGATCAAGGACATTTACAGTTTACACCTTGTCAATATGTCATCTAGACTAATTACCTTTTGAGCTGTTTTCAATTCAAAGCAGACGGTATAAGTGATGGTGGATTATAGATTGCTGACCTCATCTCCAATAACTCTACTTGACATCTACTATTGAAGGAACCAGCCAGTGATGAATCCAGTCTCACTCCCGACTACTTACGCATGGACACATGGCCGGCTCCCCCTGGCGTGACATTTAGACATAAATAAAAATGTGAATGGCAAAATTTGAACCCTAATCATGACTGATAAACCTAACAAAGCAGTTTTGGTGCTCAAACCCAATGCAAGAGACAAAGTGTGCAGATTGGACACAAACACAGTCTCCTGATTAACAGTGCTGTAGTCACGGCACCCTTGTGCCTCCTTATTTTTATTTTGTTGCTCTTTCATGCAGAAGCACTAATTGTCAGTGTCCAGTATTCCTCCCATAGTGCATCAAATCAAAGGATGCCTCAGAGAAGTCAGCAGCTTCAGCAAAATGCCAAAAATTACAATGCTATTATTTTTTAAGTATATTCTTGTTGTTTTCATAGCTCACAGTCCATATACAGACACAGTCTTTACCAAGGTTGTTATCGTTAACGAAAACTAACGAAATAACGAAAACTAGAAGCGAAAAACATTTTCATTAACGGAAATAAAAATAAAAACAAAAAAAGGAAAACTAACTAAAACTGTAATGTGTGCTCACAAAACTAACTAAAATTAACTGAATTTATAGCAAAAATGTGTTTAGTTTTCATTGATGTGTGCGTGTCCTACAATAGTCGAGGGTGAAGATGAAGTTTAGTTTCCAGATTTTTTCTTGCTGTGTCTCATTATGCCAGCAGGTGGCAGCACGTTAGTCGAGTCGTCTGTGTTGCTCCGTCCACGCGCAGAATCATGTCAGGAAAAGTCGGGAGAAAGCGCCAGAGTCCAATTTGGGATTACTTTGAATATGACTGTGTTTTGGATAAAGCAAGTGTCTTGTAGTGGAAAGAGACAAATTATGAGGGACATTTCTAAAGGGAAAAAATCCCACAAACCTCAAAGTGCACTTGAAAAGCTCACACAAGAAGGCTAACCTAGCTTACCTTGAGAAGGTAAGGGAGCGCACTCAAACCTCATCCCCAGAAACAGAAGCTAACCCCAGGCAAGGCAGCGTGATGCATCCCGAGACAACAGGACTGGGACATCTACACAACTGTGTGAGTCAGTTGCCTTCAAAAAGTTTATCAATTCACTTGAACCAAAATTAGGAACACCCGGTGCTGCAAGAGTTACAGTTTTTTACAGACGCTAGGACACATTTCTCAATACTTAGGTCACTTTTGCAAAACACTTCACACAATCCTCCTAACTGACCATCAGCTTGGCAAAGCAGTTCATTTCACATTCAAAATGCACTACAACTACCAAAACACTTCATTCAGGTCTCAAATAAACTCATTCTTCCAGAACACTAGCAAAGGTTGACAGCCGACAAACACACTTTGTCACCCACAAAACAATGACCTAAAAAACACTAACAACATGTAGCATTACACAGTGTTTTCTTGTGTAAAACAAGGACACATCTCTGTTTATAATTTCAATATATGTTACTGGAATGAATCAGACATCATGCAGAATTCGTTAATATTTGTTTCTGTATTTTTATTTTTCTGCACTAAGTAATCCCAAAATACAAGAATTTGTATACACACCATCCACTGATACACATACAGTAGTAATGCTAATCTACTCGGTCTTCTCCATTTGGCCACAGGTTCTCATCCACATCACATCTTATGTCATCTAGGGCAACACACCTAGGAAAGAATCTCCTGGCTGCCAGAATTGAAGGAGTTGAAAAATTGAAGGAGTAACACCTGTGCAGATGTTCATCTACAATGAGAATCAGCTGTGGCTGGTTAAACTGCATTGTTAGATTTAAAATATGTTTCAATAAAATATTGCCGTTGGATTTTGCTGTCTTTTCAAGTTTTGCATTGTGTTATTGTTTTGGCCATAAGTTTAACAGTTTTGAAAACAGTATGTAAGCACATGCAAAATGTCCTGTACGTACAAAGGTTTTTGGCAGTTGTTGTGTCTGAGTGAGAAGATAATTCATGAAATTTGAGAGATGTAGTCATTGAATGCATTTTGTGCCAAAACAATGATAACTGGTCCTCAGTTTAGCCCACATAGACTTCTGTTGTGCTCACTGTGTGAGGAGTTTTACAAACGTGACCTAAGTATTGAGAAATGTGTCCTAGCGTCTGTAAAAAACTGTAATAGTCTCATTGGGGCCAAGATATACATTTTATAGTTGCCTGGTATCAATGGTTGTTCACCTGCCTTTATTTATTCATTTATTTATTTATTTATTTATTTAAAGAACCCATAGGTGGGAATGTGAGTTGTCTGTCTCTGCGTGTTAGCCCTGCGACAGACAGGCGACCTGTCCAGGGTGCAGGGTATGGTAGCTGGAATAGCAACATACCCAAGGATGAGCAGAAGAGCATGACTGATATGATGAAACTGGGATTTTGTTACACTTAATTATTGCAAACACGACTAAAACTATAACTGAAACTAATCAAAGCTAAACTGAAACTAAGAATTTTCAAAAAACTAAAAACTAAACTAAACTAGCAAACAATTGGTAAAAACTAATTAAAACTGATATAAAATTGAAAATCTGAAGTCAAAACTAAATAAAAATAAAAACTAATGAAAATTGCAAAACTATTAAAACCCTGGTCTTTACACAGGGTGTAGTATACAAACGTGCTGGAGGAATTCAGGCTGCAAATACAATCCATCTACCCCACCTGTCTTTCTCATAAAGAAAGATAAAAGCAGTGTGATAGAAAAAGGAGGGGTGGGTCAAAAAAGACTAACATATTTCCTTCATGTAGTACTTTTTGACTAGTATCTGACCCATAAAGGGTCATGAAATAATATGTATTAATGCAAGACATAATCAATTGTACTGTGACATTGAAGTAGGATATAAGGACTTTATGTCCTTGTTTGCGATAAAGTATTCGAAACCAAAATAATGTCTGCAGTATTTCAGTGGCTTTATTACTTTGTGCTCATAACCACTGAGGCACATTTGCAACACATTTGTGTGTGTGTGTGTGTGTGTGTGTGTGTGTGTGTGTGTGTGTGTGTGTGTGTGTGTGTGTGTGTGTGTGTGTGTGTGTGTGTGTGTGTTTTTCAGGCATTAAAATGTTCCTTCAAACACACACTTCACATCTGACCCAGTTATACGGTGACATTTGTTCCACAGAGGAGCTAATGAGCCTGACACTAAGCGGTGTCTCGTTTCTTTTTCAGGGCCGTTTAAGAATGTTCTGGTTTCAAAGTAAGAATATTTAACACTGCTTTATGCATTCAGTACAGCTGTCCTGTTCAGAGGACATGTGACCAAAGACGCTCCTGTCTGTAGCCTTTCTAAATGTCTTTAATTAGACTTTGGTCCACACATGCCTTCAGTGCAAGCTTTGTCCTCAGGACTGTGGTGTCCACTGAGGGCCACCCGTACCTGCTGGTTCATGCTGGATCTCTGACACGCTTATTTCACATGATTAATCACCTGCACCTGTATTAAACGACTGCCTCTTTCACTAACTTATCATTAGGACGTTACATTAGTCAGAGTTGTATCACATTAGACACACTTATGTTCCTTGTATTTGCCCCCACTGCCGTCTGCTCACTCCCACTCCACACCACCTCAGGCTCTGACTGCCTGCAGCCCAGCCTGCAGAACACACTTCCTCTAATTCTGAGTCAGTGAATAAAACTATGAACTAAGCTTCACTTATCTGCAGTTTGCATTTGGCTCCAACAGTTCATTTAAAGTTAATGTCAAAATTGTTACAAAAACAAAAGATGAAGATTTGAAAATTACTACTTCATGCAATTTTATGTACAATTTTGATGAATGCATTTTAGAGGCAGTATGGTTTTAACTTGACTACCTTTTTAAGAAGTCTTTTTGTGTGATTAAACTGTGGAGGACCCAGTATGCCAAAGGATAAAGAAAAACAGGTGAAAAATTAGGAACTTTAACCATAACAAGAATTATTCCATGAGTTAGGTTAGTACCAAAACACTAAAGTAAGAGCCCACTAACTACCTGGCAAAGACCGATGGACTGGACACAGGCTAATTACACGAGCTAATAAGGAACTGGTGATCTCTATCAGACACTAACAAGAGACAAAAAGAAGAGAGTAAAAACACATTCAACCATGTTTTCCTAACTTTAACCCAAAATACTGTTTTAAAAACCTTTTTTTCTTTAATTTTCACTTGTAACACCAGTTTTCCAGTTTTTTAATCCTCCCAAAGACGCCAGTTTGAGATTTTATGACTGGCACGTCTCACTTAAACATCCATGCCTCTGTGCCACAGGGCTCTGCTGCATTAAAAACATATCAGTGAGTCTCAGTGTTTTACGGGGTGTTAGGATCCTCATTATCAACAGAAACTACTTTATTTTGACTCAGTCCCACATAAAGTGTCCCACTGTTGGAAAACTCCCCAGAGCAACAAACATGGATTAATCCACGGCTAAAAACAGTCACTGTTTATTATCTCATTCTCTCTCGCTGCTGTGATGTCTGCTGCCAGAGTGAGCAGCTGTTTTAGGAAGTGACTCATTTTGTTTGAGAATTAAAACCTGCAGTTTTTAAGTTTCATTTTGAGAACCATGGGCTAAACTTTGCTCTTACGTGGGTACGAGCAAACTGTCTTAAATCTAAAGTTTAGGATTTGTTTACTCTTACTCTGCACCTCCATAACAATTATGTTCACATACAGCTAAACTTCATTCGTCTATATATTATACTTCCAGAGTTACATTAAAAACATTTTGGTAATAAACAGATATATCCTCTGGAGATCCAGTGCGAGCTGGAGGGACTCACAGCAAGCTCAGCTAAGATGCGGAGCAGGCTCTACCCTCCCCAGCTACAGCACAGGATGGTGGGGCTGAAATCTGTCCAGGTGATAAAGAACGTCCTGGAGAGGCAACTAGTTATTGCTTTGTTACATAACAGCAGCTGTGCCTCAGGATGTAGAGCAGGTCCGTGGCTTGTTCCTGATCTCCTTGTCCAAGGTGCTGAATCCTGGTCTGATGCTTCCATTGCTGTGAGCATAAATCAGTGAGTGCGATACATCCAGTCCATATATTGTCACAAAACTCTCTTTACAACGTTTAAGAGAGTGCTGGGCCTTATATCAGCTTACAATAAAAGAAGCAAAGCGGAAACACTTTGCAAATATTATTACGGTGAATTATCAGAAACCACACATATTGTTTAAGTCAATTGAGACTATTTTAAGCTCTCCCTCTGCTCTTAGTTTTGAGCCTTCACTTGAAATGTGTGAAAGGTTTCTGCACTTCTTTATAAACAAGGTAGCCTCGGCTAGGGCGCAGATTATTTTGCCCACATCTGACCCCTCTGATCTTCCAGTTTGCTCAGCTGTCTTTCAACAGTTTGAGTCGGTTACTCTTGCTCAGCTACAGGAGGTGGTGGTTCATTTAAAGCCTGTAGGCTCACCTTATGATCCTATCCCTCCCCTTTTTCTGAAAGAAGTCTTTTCTACCTTAGGTCCAACTATTTTAACCATTTTAAATAACAGCCTTACTTCAGGTGTGGTTCCAAAGAATTTCAAAGATGCAATTGTGCAACCACTTCTTAAGAAACCTGGGCTAGATACAAACGCTGTTGAGAATTTTAGACCAATATCTAAGCTGCCCTTTTTATCTAAAGTCTTGGAAAAAATTGTATATGACCAATTGATCTCATACTTGAATGCACAAAATGTTCAGGAGATTTTTCAATCTGGTTTTAAAGCAATGCATAGCACTGAATCAGCACTTTTAAGAATTTTTAATGATATATTTTTATCATGTGATTCTGGTGAAAGTGTCATTCTTATTTTACTCGATTTAACTGCTGCATTTGACACTGTAGACCATGAAATTTTAATCTCACGTTTGGAGCAGTGTGTCGGTATAGCAGGTGTGGCTCTGAAATGGTTCAGGTCTTACTTAACAAACCGAACCTTTTCAGTTCGCTTAGGAAACTGTGAGTCCTCCCGAGCTCCGTTGTCTCATGGAGTACCACAGGGTTCCATTCTGGGCCCTATCCTGTTTTCACTTTATTTACTTCCATTGGGCTCAATTTTTAGAAAACACAGACTCTCGTTTCACTGTTATGCAGATGACTGCCAGATTTATGTTCCTCTTAAAAAGAAAGATGGGTCATCTGTAAATCGTTTACAAACATGTCTGGAGGACGTCAAGTCGTGGTTGGCGCTAAACTTTCTTTGTTTTAATGATTCTAAAACTGAAGTAATGGTGTTCAGACCTGCCTCCACTGCTGTTCCGTGTGTTGATTTGCAATCCCTGAAATCATTCTGTAAACCAGAGATTGTTAATCTGGGTTTTAAAATGGATCCTGAGCTTAAGCTTGAAAGCCAGATCGGGTTGGTTGTAAGGTCTAGTTTCTTTCATCTGAGGCAACTGGCCAAAATTAAGCACTTTCTTACGAGACAGCAATTTGAAACAGTAATCCACGCTTTTGTAACCGTTCGGCTGGATTACTGTAATTCTCTTTATTTTGGGGTGAGTCGATCTTCTGTTTTTCGACTGCAGTTAGTCCAGAATGCTGCTGCACGCCTTTTAACTGGCACTCATAGATACGAGCATATCACCCCAGTTTTATATTCACTTCATTGGCTGCCCGTGCAGTTTAGGATCCATTTTAAGATGCTTTTATTTGTTTTTAAATGTTTGTCCAATGCTGCCCCTGTGTACCTCTCTGAGCTTCTTCATCCATACATACCTTCCCGGTCCCTCAGGTCGGCAGACCAGCTCCTCCTGAGTGTGCCCAGGACTAATCGTAAGCTCAGAGGGGATCGGGCGTTTGCTGTGGCAGCACCAAAATTGTGGAATGAGTTGCCTTTACATGTTAGACAGGACCTTCCTTATCTGTTTTTAAATCACGTCTTAAAACATATTTATTTACCTTGGCTTTTAGCACAGCAGGACTTGTTGATGTCTCTTAATACGTTTCTTATTAATTATATTACTTTTAATTTTAAGATATTTTATATGTAATTTAAACTGTTTCCTCTCTGTTTTATATTTGTAGCACTTTGGTCAACATAGTTGGATGTAAAGTGCGTTATAAATAAAGATGCTATGCTATGCTATGCTACAAAACGTGTGCGTGTATCAATACATGCACACACTTTATTTGGTAGAACATATGGTTTCATATATTGGTCCATCTTGCCTCTCACCATTTAGCTCCCTGCGTTCACTCTCTCTGACACAGTGTCAAACAAGCTGCTGCTGTGGGGTAATTGGCCTAAGGGAATCATAAAGTGGGCAAAACTCAACTTCACAGAGGAAGTGGAACATGAAATTAAAAACCATTGATAACAGCACAGGAAATGTCGCACTGCTGGGTTTGTTTGGCCTACACTGTACTGAAACGACCTTTCTGAGGGATTTCTGTTCGATGTCTATTTCATGACAAGGAACAATTTGTCATGGATCTATATGCAATGAAAATGAACACTCGAAGCTGAGGTAGCTGTGGATCAGGAAGTAGACCAGGTCAACCCCCAGCTTCTCAAAGTATCCTTGGGTGAGGATCCATCTGAGTGTGAATGTTAGACAAGGTGCTGAGGCACAGAAGAAAAGCGCTGCATGACTGTGTGACTGAGGCTTGTAGGAAAAAGTGCTTTGAAAGCTCAGATGTGCTGTGTAAGCACCAGTACGTTTACTATGTTAATACTAGCTTTTGGGTTGGGTTTACCACAGCACTGAAAGACCCCTCCTGTAGTCCACCAGTGCACAAACATGCACGCTGCTGACCTACATCATCATCATCCTCTGACCCTGCTGTTGGCCCGTTGAACAAACGCTCAACAAATTGGTTTTCTTCACCAAACAGGTGAAGAGAATGAATGAAGTCAGGTATTTTAAACATCTGACCCACGGACTCAATGACTGGACTCACTTACAAACAATTCATTTTTCTTTTTCTCCTTTAAAAAGATCATTTCATCAAGGGATCATTTCCAGTCATGAGTGCACAATAAACACACCTTTCTGTCTTTGTTTATTATTGAAACTACGCTGGTGGTAACATGACGCCGGATGCCCTTTTACTAACGCCGTGGTCATGACAGTCCGGGCTGCTAACCGAATCACTGTGGCTCATTTGTCTGAGGTGTTTTTGGGCTGACTCTGATAATCAGAGGCTTTATTATGTTTGCATTGAAACAAGTGAAGAAAGAATTTAATTGAAATGGATTTAATTGGGACTCTAATTTGTAAATAGCTAGAACAGCATCAGTGTGGGGCCGTCACTGCAATTGTCTCTGAATGTGCCTCAGCAGAAAAAAAGCAGCTCTTTTTCTAAGAAATTCTATTAATATTAAACTGATCTGTTTGACTAATCACACTCTGGCTTTAAACAGAGCCTGCTTTATGTTCATATTTGCCATTTATTTTGAGAGGAACAATAAGCCAATATTGCATGAAGAATATTGGGTTAGCTCGGTTAACAAGAATGGATGTTTCCAGAGAATATGGGCTTGGACAGAACACTGGACCAGCCATCGCTTATGAAGGAGGCCAGCCTGATTGTTCGCACCTTGGAAGCTGTCTAATCCATTTCCCCAGTCTTCCAGATTGATACTGAACGGCAGAAGAAACTACCGTCACTCTTAGCATTTCCTATTTTGTTTAATTTAGGGCTTCGCACCAAATAGCACATCGTCTTTGTACATGACAAGCACTGGAAAGTTTAGATAATACAAACTGTGGTGGATGTTGGGTAACAGTGTGGAGCGCTGTTTGTATATTTGTGAGAACTGGCTTTTCAAACTTTATTTTGAAATCTGTATTTGTTCTGAATACTAATTTTATAAATTCGATTAAAGAACCCAAACATCGTTTGTGTCCTGGGCTGTTGGATTTCAAAAAACATTTTGCTAGCATGGCAATGTGCTCCAAGAAGTAAAGTGTCCTTCTGACAGTGAAACCCAGGGTTCAACCTTGATAAGCTTGAAAGTCGGCTTCAGACTGCAGGTCCTTGGTCTCCAAACCATTTCTCAGAAGCAGCTGACCATTCTGTGTTGCAAAAAGTTGTGGTGGGTAGAGAGAGTTGAACATCAGACACAGGCAGAACACAGGGCATCTGGCCATATTTTTCAAAACCTGCAGACCAAGCACATTAAACTGTGGTTCAGACAGCTTAGGCAAAGGTGACGGATTTAAGGTAAGCTGTATTAAGTCGTGTTATTTGTCAGAGAATTGCAACCAAAATGTTTGAAGAGGGACCAGCATCACAACGAGGTCGAGTTCAGTGATTCCAATTAGCTGTGGTGAAACCTTAGCAGTAACCGTCCCCCGTGTCTGCATCCACCTGTCAGTCGCTCTCATGGAGATGGATGAGTTAGTGAGAAACCCTCTCCTGCAGAGTAGAGGTGACAACAGTACAGACTTTCTTTACTAGTACAGATACCTGGATTAAAAAATACTCCAGTAAAAGTACGGAAGCAACTTTTTTACTCAAATAAAAGTGAAAAAGTACAGACTCTGAAATGTACTCAAAGTAAAAAAGTAGCTACTTGAAGAAAAATTCTACTGACCCTTTTTGCACAAAGGGAACTGAATCTTGTGCCATATTGATATAATCATAAAATATTAGTGCACGAGAATACAAATACTATTCTAATCTAAACTGTGATTATCACCAGAGGATTTATTATGTAGGACACATACAGCACAAGAGAACTTAGAAAATAACAGTTGTCTGTAGCCTACGTTGTAGAGGGGGACTAATAGAAGCTGGAACTAATCTAAGCATCATTAAATACAAACTCATCTCTGCAACCTAAATCTGACCATGAGCAGACCAGTCTAACACAGAGCTTTACTGTGAATTCACCTCATTAATGCAAGCGGACCTGTTTGTCCTGCACAAAACTCCCCATTTTGCAACATTTGAACAACACAGATTCAGTATAGTTGAGTCTGTTTCGCAGGACGTTATGCAACATGAAAATGCATAATTTGGAGCTTTGGAGCCAGCCTCACCCGGCCATTTCACTTTGCTGTCATAAGCCCCAGAGGTTGATGCTTGGTTGGGGGATGCTTCCCTGAGGACTGATTCCATTCAAGAGAATAAGAGGGCTGCATTTTTTTCCAGTGTGAAGCCTGAATCACTCTGGGCAGGAGTGATTCAATGACAAAGCGTGTGTTCATGAGCATGTGAAGCAAACAATTTCTGAGCTCATAGATCTTTTTCTTCATCTATATTGTATTCCCTTTTATGGGCATGTTACACTTTTCTCTGTCAACACCAACACTTTATCTCATTATTTCCGGTTCAGTCTCATCAGAATCACCTGGTAAAAGCACATTTCTATCTTGATCAAAGAGCTGGCTGTCACTGGTGTTCCCTGAGCCACTCTACTAGAAGCGTAACAAAATCTCACAGGCAGTTTTTCCATTTAAAGATAACACATTCATTGTTTTTGTGAAGTGGACAGGACACAAACTCCCAGCTAAATGAGTGAGTCAGTGTGTTTTACTGTAGAAGTGACTTCCCGCTAACACGAGCTGACGCTGAACCTTGCAGCAATCAGTGAGTAAGCGGGCTGAGAAAAACAACAGGACATCATTCCCTGACAGTGCGACAGAAGTCAGCAAATGCTCCATTGTGATGTGAGCCCACAGCCCACGGCAACTCTTAGGTGCTAATTTGAAGAGATCAGCCTTGATAATCAGGGGCTGATGTGTCCTGATACTGCCTGCTGCCACACTGCAGAAATACACTGGGACTTAGACACAGCTTTTTCATACTTAGCTTGTCACCCCCTTATTATTATTGGCCGTCACTGCTGTCCACATTTCTGTGCCACTCTGCTACATCTTTAGCTGGCAGTTTAAGATGTAGCAAATTCTAACAATCAGAATTTGCGTAAATGATTAATTTTCTCTTTCTCTCGAGTTTACAGAGGGAACCGTTCCAGCCCATCCTCTTCTGCTGCAGACAGCACACAACAGTGACCTGGTTAATGTTTTCATTTGTGGAGACTTCAATATTGATTTGCTAAACCCAAATAAACATAAAACCACTGAGGAATTTATAAACACAATGCACTGTATGAATCTATTCCCTAAAATTACTAGACCTACCAGGATTACATCACATTGTGCAACTCTCATAGACAACATTTTTGCAAATGACATTGAAAATAAGACTGTAAGTGGACTCCTGATTAACGACATAAGTGACCATCTTCCAATTTTTACAATCTATGATAGGAATTACAAGATCAATAAAATGGACAGTAAAAAAGAGTACAGACGAGTAAGAACAGAAGAAAGAATGAATGCATTTAAAAAAGATTTATTGAAGGAAAACTGGGGTGAAGTATATCAGGAACAGGACGTTAATAGTGCTTATAATAAATTCCTTAGAATATTTACATTACTGTACAATACCAACTGTCCAATAAAGCAATATAGTAGGAAACAGAAATATATGGACTGTCCATGGATAACAAAAGGTCTGCAAAATGCATGTATAAAGAAAAATGCTCTATACAGAGAGTTCTTAAGAACGAGAACTAAAGATGCTGAAATCAGATACAAAAGATATAAAAATAGGTTAACTAATATACTTAGATTTAGTAAAAAGGAATACTATAAGAAGCAATTAGATATAAATAGAAATAATAATAAAAGATTATGGGAAATCCTGAACAGTGTTATAAAATGTGGGACTGGACAAAAGAACTATCCCAAGTATTTCATTTGTAATGACCATGAAGAATACAATATGGATGTTGTGGCAAATAGTCTCAATGAATTCTTTGTAACTGCTGGACCAAATTTAGCAAGAACAATCACTCATCCTGGGAAAGCACAGGAAAAACCCGATACACTGATTGACAGAAATCCATATTCTATGTTTCTCACAGCCGTTGATGAAAATGAAGTTCTTGAAATTGTCAAAAAATGTAAAAATCACAAATCTTTGGATTGTAATGATATTGATATGATAGTGGTTAAAAGAGTCATTGAGGCTATTATAAAACCATTTACATACATCTGTAATTTATCATTTCAAACTGGTCGATTTCCAGACAGAATGAAAATAGCAAAAGTTATACCTCTATACAAATCTGGGAACAAACACCATTTCACAAACTACAGGCCTGTCTCTTTACTACCTCAATTCTCAAAAGTTCTTGAAAAACTGTTTAAAAACAGACTGGAAAAATTTATAGATAAACATAAACTACTCACTGAGAGTCAGTACGGATTCAGATCAAGCAGATCAACATCATCGGCACTATTAGATTCAATAGAATACATCACAAATTCCATAGACAAAAAGCAATATGTGGCTGGGTTATTCAGAGACTTGACAAAGGCATTTGACACCATAGATCATGATATATTAATAAGAAAACTGGAACGTTATGGTGTCAGAGGGGTAGTTTTAGATTGGGTCCGGAGTTATTTAAGTGACAGAAAGCAGTTTGTGAAAATAAATGGTGGTTGCTCCTTATGTATGGACATTGCTTGTGGTGTACCCCAAGGGTCAGTTTTGGGTCCAAAATTCTTCAACTTGTACATTAACGACATCTGTAAAGTGTCCAAAGTATTAAAAATGGTTCTCTTTGCTGACGATACAAACATTTTTTGCTCTGGTGATGATCTGCAGAATTTATTGGAGGATATGACTAATGAAATAAGTAAAGTGAAGTTCTGGCTTGATAAAAACAAATTATCATTAAATTTGAATAAATCTAAACTGATGTTATTTGGAAATAGTAGTTTAAATACAAATGCAAAGATTCAAATAAATGGTGTTGATATTGAAAGAGTCAGTGAAAATAAATTTCTGGGGGTAATAATAGATGAAAAACTTAACTGGAGAGCTCACGTAAGATATATTCATTCCAAAGTATCACGAAGCATTGCAGTACTAAACAAGGCAAAACAGGTATTCGACAGAACATCACTTCATATTCTCTACTGTTCACTGGTTTCACCATACTTAAGCTATTGTGCAGAGGTCTGGGGCAATAACTATAAAACCACATTACATTCACTTTTTACTCTTCAAAAGAAAGCAATTCGAATCATCCACAATGCAGGTTATAGGGAACATACAAACTCACTATTTTTGCAGTCTGAAATATTGAAAATTGACGATATAGTGAAATTCCAAACAGCACAAATTCTATTCAAAGCAAAAAATAAAGAACTGCCAGGTAATATTCAGAGTATGTTTTTTTTGAAAGAAGGAAGTTATAATTTAAGGGGTTTTTGTAACTTCAAAACAATGAAGGCACGTACTACAAGAAAAGGCTTTTGTGTTTCTGTTCAAGGAGTGAAACTATGGAACAAACTGAATATGGAATTAAAGCAATGTCCAAACATAAAACTGTTCAAAAAGAGTTATAAAAATATGATCTTCTCGATCTATAAAGAAAAGGAAAGTATTTAAATTAAGTGAATGTCTCTATTTAAAAACAAACAAACAAAAAATTCATGATGTGATATTATAGTATATAGTATATCAGAAATCTGTTCACTATTTTTATTACAAATTATATCAGTAAGGAAGCTGACTAAATATTCACTGATAATTTATGGGACAGGGGTGGGATTAAATAAGTGTATACTTCTTCCCACTCCCTTTCAACATGTAAATTAATCAGAATGTTTTTTTGTATGTAATTTGTATAGTATATATTTTTTTCTCTCATTTCTTTTCTAAATGTACTTGTATATTGTTCACATGTTGAAATAAATTACCAATCAATCAATCAATCAATGTTTAATTACTTTAATGGCTCAGATAAGGTATCTCTTTGCAGACTGTGAAGAAGCACTGCAGAGGGGGGGGGGCTGCTGTCCAGTGGGTACAGTATCACCAGACTTCATTTCACTGCACAACAAGCTTTTTGTGGAACCCGGTCCGACTGCTGCTGAGTTCCAGTCCAAAAACGCTTACCTGCAGGCAGAGTTTCCTACTATTAAGCAAGAGCAGTTGGCAGTGTACCTCTAATTTAAAACTTCCCACTCTTTTCAAGGGCAAAATGTGAATTTCCTTCAGTACTTCTTGGTTGATTTTTACATTGCAGCTTTTTTCTTTTCTTCCTTTCTTTCTTTATTTTGTGGGCATCGCTAAAAACGTTCCACCTGCTCCTGTCATGTTTGGTGCATCATCCAAGCAGCAACCTCTGTAACTCACAAACAAATGAAACACTGCAGTGCTGCAGTTCCTCTAATGTCCTCTTGAACGCAACTCTAAAAGCAAGTCAGTCCTCACAAATTCCAGGTTAAAATGTCCAACTTTGCAGGAAAAATAAATCAGTTTACTGTCCTGTGCACACATGCTTTTGTGTTCAGTTTCTACCTTCAGTAACTGTACAGAGATTTATTTTTATGCAACTCAGCTGATCACCTGATTGTAGCCGTGGTGATATCAGTCACTGGTTACTGAGCATCATTTACAGCTGATAATCTTGCACTTCTCTCTGACGTTTCTATAACATCTGTGATCAGCTGGCCATGACATCACCATGGGCGTAGTTGTATGCTGCTGATATTGTTCGATGTCACGATGTCAGAGTACCGTTTCCAAATTTCAAAACACAGTCCAGTTTTTCCCATCAGTGTTAAATCTTCTGAGAGGCTATTTGGGAACACGCATTATGACCTGCGGTTATTATTACTGCAGCGTCAAGGAATAAAAATACTTCACATTCCGACATCTTGAAACGTCCTCGCAGTCATCTGAGGCATGTCGGCACTGCTGCTAGATGTTTTGTTGCGTGTAATGTACGTGGGATTGAGTCAAAATAAGAGAAATGCACTCAACAGTGAAGCCTGTTGATAAGCACAGAGCTCAGGGGCACAGAGGAACACGACAGATCAGGCTTTGGATTCACACATGATTTGTTAACAGGATACATTTGTTGCTGGTAAGATCAAATTTTCTAAAGACTAAGATGAATCTCATTTTCCAATAAGCAATATAACTTTGAATCTTGGAGTGACATGATTTCCTTGTGCTGTGTGTGTGTGTGTGTGTGTGTGTGTGTGTGTGTGTGTGTGTGTGTGTGTGTGTGTGTGTGTGTGTGTGTGTGTGTGTGTGTGTGTGTGTGTGTGTTGGCACAAAGAGGTTTAAGTTTTCTGCTCAGAGACAAGAATGCACTGAATGAAAAACTCAAACCTTTTGATGTTTGCTTTGAGTTTGAATCTCTGTCCCTTTTAACAGGAAGAAACCCTGAGGTTTCTTCCTGTTAAAAGGGAGTTTTTCCTTCCCACTGTTGCCAAAGTGCTGCTCATAGGGGGTCATATGATTGTTGGGTTTTTCTCTGTATCTATGAAGCGCCTTGAGGTGACTTATGTTGTGATTTGGCGCTATATAAATAAAATTGAATTGAATTGGATTGAATTGTCACCAGTCAGGAAGAGCAGTTTGATATAGAAGTAGAGTAATTAATGAAATTCCCCGACAGAATTTCTAACATCTTTGTTTTGAAAGAAGCGACAAAGATTTTGATCAACATGAATTTTTGTCAGCAGCAGTGATCTTCACAGATGCTAAATGTAGGAATGGTTCCATCATTAACATATATTTGGGTCTGGGATGTAATGATGAACAATGATGAAAGTTAATTAAGAAACCAGCTACTGTCTGAGTTCCAAATCGTGCATACTGCGTGCATATTAAGTCAACTTTAGGCCTTAAAGTAACTGCTGGGGAAAAAATAGCAGCAATTAAAGTCAACTTCTTGTTCTACATGAATGAACCTGTGTGCCCCGCATGAAGCAATGTTCAAATAGTGTGCTTGGGCATGCTGCAGGCATTGCAGGCTGCACTGAGACTACTTCACATCCCTATAGTTGATGCATTAAATGCTAATTCATTCTAATTCTGTCCCACTGGAACATGCATTTTGAGGGTAAAGGCAATGTATGGAAATGATGTTTTTTCAAACTGTTACACAGATCCAAACTGCAGCAGTAAACTGGCTTCTGCAAAGACGCAATAAACCTGGTAAGTTCGAATAAACAGGGGATGTGAAACATTATTGGAATCTTAAACAAGCAGCTTGAATTGTAAAACGAGTGTTTGCATAACCTGAAGGGAGCAGATTTCAACGTTACCTGCTTCAGTCTGTTTCATTCCATGATCTCAGTGGAAATCTGACTTTTGTATGAAAGTGGAGAAAAACAACTTGCTGATCTGATCAAGGGCAGAACACTGTGTAAAAGCACCTCTTTAAGGGCATTTCTGCATCAATAGTTTGTTCGCTCTGTCAGAAACGTGTGTGCTATTTGATTGTACCCTATTTTTAGAAATACATAAACATAGTCAACGAGTCCTGCTACTACCACCTGAGGAATATGGTGAGGAAAAGATCCGTTCTACATTTTAGTGCCATTCGGACCATCATTCATGCTTTTATTCCCTCTGGCATCAATCAGAGGGGGGAGGGGGGAGTAAAGATAATGGTACTATTTTACTCACTAATAATAATAATAATAATAATAATAATAAGGAAAAAAGAGAGAGAACTTTCTGTTTCTTTTGTATTGTTCTCCAGCTCATTCAGCCAGACCAGAAACAACTGGAGGAGTAAAACCCTGAGTCATAGACAGTAATGTACAGATCAATACCAACAGGGGAGAGAGAGGACGTGTATTAGGGCCATCATCATCTCTTCTGAATCCCTTCTTTGGCATTTGTCTGTTTATATCCATTTCTTCCCCATAACCAAAGTCTGTTATCCCACAGATATTTTCCCCTGCAATGTTTTCTAGTGTCTCCTGGGGGATCCCAAGGCAATCCCATACTAGAAGAGCCGCATAATCTCTCCAGAAAATCCTCCCCTGGGGTCTTCTCCCAGTTGGACGTGCCTTGAAGACCTCGCTCAGGGGGCATCCTGATTAGATGGCTAAACCCCTGCAGCTGCCTCCTTTCAACATGAAAGATCAGCACTCAAACCATCTCTAAGGCTTAGGCCCATCCAATGAGGGAAAGTGGTCGCTTGACTGGTAAATCTAAAGCCTCTCCTCACAACAGTCCAGCCCAACACCTTCATGCCTCCTGACACCTCATCATCATGCTCCACCTTCCCATCAACAAAGATCCTATATATATAATCCCAAGATATTTCAATGCTTTGGCTTTGGGCATCAACCCAGAGGGAGCAATCCACCACTGTGGCTTCAGACGTTTGCCTCCCAAGCCATGTCGCACGCAAACTGCTCCTTTCCATGAAATCTAGTCTTTAATGTGGTGCTGAATCCAATGGCCAGCAGACAACTATTCACCGAGCAGCATAAAATGTTTTGTACAACAAAGATTCTGCATTTATTCACTGGGCATCAGAGATATTTCTGTTTAGTGGAAGAGATAGAAAATGAGAGCAAAATACAACATAACTGTGCTCAGGTTTAACTGTGATTGCACTGAACATGATCTTTGGAGTTAAACTTCTCACATTACAGACTTATATTTAAGGAGAGACTGACGCCAGTATTAATCTCAGAAAGCATGCCACTCTGATTTATTTTATTTTACAAGTCTGTGAAAAAGTTTCTCATCAGCAGCCAATTAAATCACTTTGTGCCAATCATATAAGACATGACAGCTCAGTGAAGAATCTAAACATCACAACTACCGACAGACAAGTTTAGACCTACAGCATCATGAGACAGTGAAAGTAATAAACATGAGACATCATATTTATCCCCTTGATGATTTATCATCTTTTTAACTCTAATGGATTTGGAAAACCTCGATTACACTCAGAGATATCACAAATCATCTTTTTTTCTTTTTTGCTGTCATTGAATTTTGTTTGTTTTGTTCCACTTGTTTCTGATGGATTGTCAGTATCTTGATTGGCCTTACATGATTGTGTATGTATGTGCAGTTAACAATGAACCGGGTTAGAAAACTATAAGGAACTCTTTGTGTCAGACCAGTATGCTTGAATGAAGACGTTGGCACACGTCTGTGGATTTGCTGCACTGCACACTAATTTATGCATCTTTGCTTTTAACAAAAACCTCTTCGTGCGATATTGATTGTAATCCTCTCAGGTAGCAGAGCTGGCTCACTATAAACACAGGAAGTTCTTTGTAAATTAGATGCAAATGTGGTGCTAATTCTATCTGAAGCAGACCATATGCCACAACAAATGAACATCATATGGTAGCAGGTGCACTGAGATATTACGTGCAGATTGTCATTATGTTTACAAGAGCTGATGTTAGATGTGAAATGTTTTCCCTGCTTAATATGTAGCGAGACATGACTTATCACGTTTTAGAGTTTCTGTAGTTTGAAACTGACATTTAAATTAAATACTTTTAATCAAGTTTGTTGGATTTTAGCCAACTGGATAATAATAAGGGAATCTCAACAACATGCACGTAGAGTTGCTGTAATCCTGCAGTTCATTGTTGACATGCACAGTTCACAGACGCACTGGAACGTACTCATAATATTAAAGAGATGAGTCAGTGCACATAGCATATATAATTTGTAAGGATTTGAGTGGTGGTGTTCAGCCATTGCTAGCAAAAAATTAACATGTCAGTGGCTGTATTTACTTACTGTAAAAGATTTGTGTAAAGTTGATGTAAAAGAACTGAAGATGAGCCGATTACACGGCAGTTGTCAGTTTTCCATCAGCAAGACAAAAGTTTTCTTTCCTCCTGGGAAAATAATTCATGAACTGGACTGGTCTCATATACTGTGAAGCTACACATGTACTGTACTCATCCACTGCTATCAATGTAACATTTACAAACACGTTCAGTATTTAAACACATAACTCAGCTTTTACAAGCATATATGTGTTTAATTATGTTAATGTACACAGCATCCTCAGGCTCTGGTTTTCTTCCTCAGATATAGATGATCCAACCAAATGTGACAGTACTAATGATTTAACCATTCCTCTTACACTTAGCACTATTTTTCCAGCTCTGACATCTAACATCAGTTTTTACTATGAAATAATCTAAACTTATAACAGCACAAAATGTGGTCAACTCAAACGATTATGAATATTCACAGCTGTAGCGTGTCACCCTCTTTTATCCACACCAATACATCTGTGTTCAAAGTCTGCTGGAGTGGCTTCTGTCCACACCAGAATGTGGCTGCTTCTCTCTATTATCTCAAGTCCAAAATACTGTGTATGGTGTCTTTTGAGATGCAGTGAGCAGGAATGTTGCATAGCTGTAATTTAACATAAACCTATCGAGAATTCTTCAGGAGTTAGTGAAGGGGTTGACAATCTGAATGTTTCTAGCATTTCCTGAGTTTCCTGGCACTCGGAATTCTCAATATAGTTAATTGTAGTTTTTTGTAGCTTTTATTCAGACATTGTTGTTGCTTATTACCGAGATGAAAAGAATCAACCAAAGGCAGTTTCATCTATACTTTCACCAGATCAAGAGTGCTGACAGTGAAAGGCAGTTTCTGATTTGACGTTTGTGCTGTAGACTATTTCAAGATACAGCACTAAATCAGAGCGGCATATTTTTATCCCCACTAACGATAAAAAGTTATGTAGTACTAACAGGGGCATGTGCCCTGACAGAAGGTAGCCTACTGGGAAATTAACTAATAATAATGTTTCATGGCTTTTGTTCACAAGAAGCAATCAGGCTACCCTTGTAGTAGATTGTGGGCCAGACTTGCTGTGTTGTGTCAGTGCAAATGTTGGTATTTACAAAGAGCACAGTGACAAGATTGCGTGTAACAGGCAGGAACCTCTCAGTTATTGAAAGCATATATAATCAAGTGTACAAAATGATTTGCTAACATTTGTGCAACACAATCTATAGTTAATGACGCCAATAGTAACACAGAAAAATCTATGTATTATTTTTGAGCTTTTTATTGAAATGAAGTGACTGTAGCTTTGATTAGAAAACAACACAACCTTTGTGGCTCACCTGTATACAAACGATTATTAGGGCAACATAAAGAAAAAAACATTTATTGATCATTTCAAGAAGAAAGACAAAATATGCAGATAACAGTTGTTGTTTCAAGACAAACTGCCACTGCTGCTATACCCTCTATATAAAGGGAGATGACTTAATGAAACAGACTGATAAGCCGTGATACAACATACATCCTCTTTATTGCACCAGTCTAACCATCGATAACCTTGCATCTGTCCATTACCAACCATTTCATTTTGCATAAATTCACTCTTCCATGTTTTTCTGTTTTTCAGTTTCACTAGATGCAGCTTTCTGCACCATGTTTCTGTCGTCCTTGTATTTATCACCACACTGTAAATCGTTCCTCGTTACTAAAACTGATTCTAAAGTACAATTTCACTAGCTCAGAGGGTACCGTGGCAGTTTGTCTTGAAACAACAACTGTAATGTCAAAATTTTCTTAAAATACAATTTAGACTTTATTCTCAATATTTTCACTTTATTCTCAAAATGATTAATAATATATATTTTATTTATGCTCAGTCACACCTGTATATATATATATATATATATATATATATTAGGGGTGCAACGATACTCGTATTGATATTGAACCGTTCGATACAGTGCTTTCGGTTCGGTACGTATATGTATCGAACAATACAAAAATTTTTATTTATTTTATCAACTTTTCTTCTGATGATGCTGTCTGTGTTGAGTACGGAGCCCCGTAGGGGACATGGGAGAAAAAAAATTAAGACGGCAAAAGTTTTGCGAGATCTCGCAAAAGTTGAATTCCAACAATGGCGGCAGCTACTTAGCTGTAATATTACTCTTTCTGGGTCACAAAATACACTTTTAAGATATTTTGAGGCGTGAATGTAGTTGTTTAAATGTCAGATATCTGCTCGGTTTACAAGACATCACATATTTGCAAAAGTGCTCCGACGTTTTCGGAGATGTATGAAACTTTTAGGCTGCACTGTCGAGTGCAGATCTGAGCGCAGCACAAGCTAGCAAGACAGAAGCTAAGCTCGTTGCAACATGGCAACTGCCTCAACGCTTCCCGAAATTGAACCTCCCCCACCCTCATTCAGATCTGGCCTTTGGAACTATCTTGGTTTTCATGTGACGTATGACCCTGAAGGTAAGCGAGTCATGGACTAAAGTAAAACAGTATGTTGGATGTGCCACGCAATGCTCAATTACATGGGTGGGAGCTAGTGCGTTAGCGCAGTTAGCTTGTTAAGGTGTTGACGCCGTCCAGCCCCACGCACGGGGCGAGAGATTTCCCACGTTATGGCGTTAATGTCATTTGAACAAGATTAAGGCTGACAGCACTAGTGGGAACACAACGAATATGACTGCACATTTACTCCGACATCATCCTCGTGCAAAGACAAGTGGAAGCAGACAAAAACAACAAGCACGCATGCTACAAACTTTACCCGAGTCATTTAGACAGCCGTTAGCACAGGATTCTCCTTATGGGGACCTGATATGTTTAATATGCTGCTGAGAATATAGCCCAGAAGAAGCGTATAGTATAGCTTTTATTTTGAAAGAGCCATTTCTCTGTAATAAACTCTCTTTTCCAAAGATGAGGGATTCCTCAATCAGATTAATTTTTTTATTACTTTGTTTTTTCAGCAACATTCAATTTAAAAACTGTACTTTTGAGTTAAAATATATATTTATAATTTTAATAAATGACAAATTAAAAAAGCATGAACATTTTTTTGTATCGAAAAAATATTGAACCGTGACACCAAAGTATCGAACCGAACCGTGAATTTTGTGTATCGTTGCACCCCTAATATATACACACACATACATACGTGCAAATCTCCGTTAGCAAGTTAACGCGAATTTTAAAAAACAAATGTTAAAAAAAAAAAAAAAGGAGACAGACAACCATTCATACCTACGGGCAATTTAGAGTCACCAATTAACCAAACCCCATTACCTGCATGTCTTTGGACTGTGGGAGGGAGCTGCAGTCAAAAGACACAAACACAGGGAGACACTCCACACAGAAAGTCCCTGTCCAGATGGTGGAGTCAAACTCAGGACCTTCATGCTGTGAAGCAACAGTGCTAACCACCACACCGCTGTGCTGCCCATCTAAAAGGAACCTGTGTGACAAATGCAATTATTTTTACAAGAACAAGCACGACACAACATTCAGGCTAATATTTAGCAAAATTAGTTAAAGCTTTGCAGGAGCTTTTTAAATCATTCTGTTCTAGATTTGTGGACATTGAATGTGTCTGTTTTTCACACTAGCACTGTAAGGTAATAAATAGCAGATTAATGGTAAAATGTTTTATGCATGTTTGTTATAAGAAATCCAAACACAATAGAAGTGTACACTTCACCTAAAACCAGATTATGCATTTCTCCTCAAGGGGCCGAGCCTCAGGTTTTGTGTTCTCTGTGCTCTCCTCCACAAATATAATAAATTCTTAGTGCATAAGAACTGCAATAATCAGGAGCAGTGCAGTGTTTGTTAAATGCATGGAAAAGCTTATATTTTCCTTAGCTTAGAAAAGAAATATCAATTTATGTGTGTAAAACACAAGCAAATCTAATATATGCGTATGTGTATGTACAGTATGAATGCTATAGAGGCCCAGTGTTGAATGCCTCTCCATCCTCCCCCGGGCAGTTGTACAAATCCTAAAACAAGCCACCAGATGGTCACCCCCAGGATACAGCTACTGAGGGGATGTACACTGGGAAAAGCAGCTAATATTAGACATATTAGAGCATTTCTCAAGGTACTTCCACTGACAGATGGCATGAGAGCATCTTTGACTCACAGCACAATGTGAGTGAAATCTAACCAAGCGCAGCACTATGAAAACTCTAGCACTCTATATTTAAGGCTAAACATAGTCCGAGCCCTCTGAAAGCATTCTACACGTAAGAGTAATTTTTCTTTCAAGATATTTTGACAGTGGGCCAAGCAGACAGCAGACTGTGCTGGTTGCTGCCAAAGTCTAACTACGAGGTCGGAGACAACGCGTTCTCATCCCAGGGTGACACACAATGCCATTTTGTCAGATGCCGCCTGCGTCTCACCATTACGCACAACGTGTCTTTACACGTGTATATCTTGACGCACTGGCTGCTGTGAGGTAACAGCCTCATTTTAGAGGGCTGAAAAGTCTTTGAAGGGTGGCGTGAGTGTCAGGCTGACCATCCAGAAGATCGTCACATCTAAAAAACAACAATCTAGGGGGGATTGCTCCATAGACCGCCAGGTGTGCTCCACACTACCACGGTCATTGGCACTACCACCAGACAACACGTGCTTTAGCTAAGACGAAACCTTGTTTTCACCCGTTTTCAATGAGACAAGGCAAAACTTCACAAAGGCATCCATCCAAAGAGCAACAGGACTTTTAGCAGCCATAAAAAATGATGTAGCACAGACAGGGGCATGTACGCTGACAGATGTTGGGAAGTTAAGTAAGAATAATTGTTTTGTGGCTTTTGTTCACAAGAAGTAATCAAGTTACTATTAACAAAAGGGTTGTAATCAGTAACTGTAAGTAAAAACTGAGTATAAATAGGACTGCCCTGTCCTGCCTGAGCCATGGCTGATTTCTGTTGTATGTTCCAGGAGCATCCAAGCGTGACTAGTAGAGCAGCCCACCTTTTTGTTTACTGTTGTCCTGTGCAGACCACCCTGAACAGAAGACAATCTGCTCAGCGTGGAGCGCTAATCTCTGTGGAAATGCAGCTGTTAGCAGCATGCGGCACATATCGCAACCATCACAGCGTCACGGTAATCTCTGTGGGGTCACTGGCAGCAGGAAATCAAGCTTAATTCCCTTGAACTGAGTGTGGGATGCTCAGTTTGAATAGAAATGTGTGTTTCTGCAGAACAGAGGTTCAGTGTGGGAGTTAATTATACTGACTGTGTCCTGAGCTGGGACACTGCTGACCCCAGAGCTAGAACAGAAAAGCCAGGATTATGTGGAAGTTAAACACAAACGTTGGTACAGATATTTTCCTTCATAAAGGAGCCGATGAAGTTTGAGCTTTGACAGTAAAGACTTCTTTTATTAATTAAACAGAAAAATAATTCACTTAGCAGTTTCTGTGTATACTGGTTTCACTACTAACCTGCATTTATATGTGTAGAAAAACTTCAAAAGGAAATCCATCAGCTGATAATGTAGACGGTAGGTAAACATTTCACAAACTGCTCAGTTTGTTCTAATTTGTTATTTATTTATTACCTGTAAATGAATAAATGTCACTGCCTAGTTTTCAGTTGTAGCCTTTTTATAGCAGCTGTATTTGTAGCATGTGCAGTTGTATCCATGGCTCAGCTGTAGTTCAGCGTCCTCGTAATCCCACGTGGCGTTAATGTGAGTCACGGCATGACGCAACAATACAAGGACCCTGAAAATGAAGCAAGTGAATAGAGTTCAGTTATTGTTTGTTTGTTTTTGTTTTTTTACTGTTACATATTTAAATATATCAATATCTTATCATTTACTGCCCTCACTATGCGTCATATGGAGTGTACAGCCAGCACAGGTATGTTGAGCCTAACGTCAAACGTTTCACTGTGACAGGTCGTCCTCTTCCTTTGATCACTTATTCTGAACACGTGCAGTAAAGCTGGTGTGGACCAGATCACGTTCAGGGTTTCCCTGTGATAATGTCTCTGACTAGCATAGGCAGCGCTCGGCTGATTGATTTTGTGTAGAAAAGGAGTGAAATGATGTGTCAGCCACCCCTCATTATGTGAGTGCACACAGAGCTTGAAGCAGAAAGCCCGAGTTAACATAGAAACTTAATAACTATTGTTGTGATACCATTATCTCTGATGGGGTTCCAGGTTCTGTCAAGTCAGGTAAGAGATGCGATGGTGAACTTGTGCAGTGCACTTCCCTGGTCTTCTTGTTAAACGGTGGACAGACAAATAAAGACATTAATGGGTCTGTGATAATGAAATTAGACCCATTTTAAGAGAATAACTCCACACAAATTGGACACCAGTGCATATTTCATACAAACAGCTCATTAGTGATCTGTTCAGTTTGACAGGGCATTTCCTCTCCACAGCAGCACAAACCATGAGGTTAATGAAATTAATAATAATCTTTTAATTTTTTTCATCTTTCACTTTAACATGTTTAATCAGTCAACTTTAATTCAGTCCAATAAAAGTTCAATATCAGTTTTGTTCCTATTGAACCAACTGACAAGAACAGTCAGCTCAGGGTGCTGGACAGCTAACAGATGGACAGGTGAGTTACACGATGCTGCCAAAAGTATTCGCTCATCTGCCTTTCATAACTTTCATAACGACCGATTCTTAATCCAAACGGTTTAGTATAATGTCAGTCCGTCTTGTCAGGGACGGCTTTCCACAGGGTTTAGGAATGTGTTCATGGGAATGTTTGACCCTTTTCTGGAATGAACTCTCAGCACTCTTTCACAAATGTTGGTAAATGGCCTGTATTTATATAGCGCTTTACTAGTCCCTAAGGACCCCAAAGCACTTTACATATCCAGTCACCCACCCATTCACACACACATTCACACACTGGTGATGGCAGCTACATTGTAGCCACAGCCACCCTGGGGCGCACTGACAGAGGCGAGGCTGCCGGACACTGGCGCCACCGGGCCCTCTGACCACCACCAGTAGGCAACGGGTGAAGTGTCTTGCCCAAGGACACAACGACCGAGACTGTCCAAGCCGGGGCTCGAACCGGCAATCTTCCGATTACAAGGCGAACTCCCAACTCTTAAGCCACGATCGCCCGTAGAAGTTGTTGGTAGAAGCATTCGTCATAGGTGCTTGATTTATACACCTGCGGTCATGGAAGTGGCTGGAAAATCTGCATTCAATGATTTGGATGGATGAGTGAATACTTTTGGCAATGCAGTGTAAAAAAACATAAATACAAAAGTCCTGATCCTTAGTTTGTGCTCGCAGAGTAAGTCTGCATTTCCAGTTGGATCTTTAGGTCCTTGGCTGTAGCCCTGATGTGCTGCTGCTTTTCATTTTGATTGGAAGTCCCATCAGGATAACAGCCTAATCAGTTATTCGTCTTTCAGCCATAATTTTAACAGATTTATTTCAGTAAACTGCAACTGCCATAACAAGCATGGATTCTACAGACTGATCTACTCTCTGGAACCCAATTATAGTTCAGTCATAACTGTTTGCAGCATCCTTCATGCAGTGGAAGACTTGATGTGGTTTTGATCGTGATCAGCTGCAGTTCACCACCAGCATCCTGTTTGCCCCTTTGTGTCCCTTTGAAGTCTAATTTCTTTGACAACAGCGTCTATAAAAGTCATCAATGCAATGTTTACGCTGAATGACATGTTGAAGCAACACTGTGGGAATCTGCTTCTGACACTACAGTCGGACTGCTGCTAGCGGTCCTTATCCGTTCCCGGTAGTTACCGACCTCCCTGGTCATTACAGACCTTTTTTTTCTCTACCTGCCTAATGGTAACTCTGAATATTACCCATAATGCTTTTCTTCCCTTTTTTTCCCTTTTGCTTTGTTTTTGGGGGGGGGGGGGGGGGGGGGGGGGGGTTGGAGCTGTTCAACCTGTTGCACAACAAACTAGCTTAATGAACTTGAACTTACAATATTTGTTTAGAAAGTGCTTTTCATAGACAAACTAATAAAAATAGGAATGTTCAAGAATTTGTACAGTGTGGAAAGCATCAGTGAGATCAGTGTGGGCCTGAGGGTCTGAGGACAGTCTTCTGTCTCATTACAGATAATATTTTATTTACTGGAAGAAGTAATACTAATACATATAACTGTATGTATTTAATGTATACATTTAAAGAGGCATATGTTTGATTTGAAATAATGTTAATTTCACTTTTGGGGGTTTTGTCTGTTACTCGCTCGTGTATTAGTGGGTTTAGTTTTCACAAGCATTTTTAAACAAAGGTGAACCAAACAGGTGAAGAGCTGTGAAGTGTTAAGAGTTTCATACACAGAAGCATAAAAGTTTATTCAATAGTGAAATCAAATAGTGAAGTCCATCATTAAATATAGTAAGTTCCATGATCGGTTCAGTGGTCAGTGCTCCATAATTTTAATAACATTGCACGTTGTTCAGGTTTTTTCTTTTGTCTTTGCATCACCGGATCACATCTGTTGATATTAATTTTCCATCCACACCTCCTCACTGTGATGTTTAAGTTTCTGTGCTCAGAGTTGTTCTAGGCATTGTCAGAAATCATAAACCCTAATAGCTTAAGCTAAGTCAGGAGCTCTCTGAGAACCAGTAAAAATACATTTAGAGCCATAAATATTTGGGCAGTTACACAATTCTTGTACTTTTGCCTCTGTAGACTCCACACTGGACTTTAGATCAAACACTAAAAAGATGCAATACAAGTGCAGACTTTCATCTTTAATTCATGGGCTGTAATAATGCCTTGCATTAGCCGATTATGAACTACAGCCACTTCTTTATGTATTCCCCCAGATGACACTGTCTGTCTGACCTGTGTGTAGCCCAGCAGCAGCAGTGTGAGTTATCTGCAAGAGATTCAGGGCAGATTCATCGAGTGAGGAAAATAGTGAATAACATAGTCAATAAGGGGTAAGATGGATGCACTATTGAGGATCTTTAGCTCCTCATTAGAAACTGTGCATCTCAATTTAATAATATTTTTCATATATGAGAAACAGGTGCTAAAGATCTGCTTTACATGAGTGTCAAAGATCAGGAGTGATAGAAGACCCCTGATGCATACTGACAGCACAGTCCCCCAGAGCAACGGTTCAAAACTCCATTCAGTTTGTGGACAATGTACAAGTCAGTTAGATGCTCATAAAATTATACCAATAAAACCAAATAAGAAAGAACGAAAGGAAGAAAGAATGCTTACATAAAGCACACGGTGATGTCTTTAAAAAACAAGCATGTCATTTCAATATGATATATGTTAAGATGTCATAATTTGGCATAATTACAATTAACGTGGCACACAGTATAGAGGGACTCTAAATGCACAAAGTCTTTGCAAAACTTTGCCATCTTCCCCTTTTGCAAGGTCATCCAGTTGGCATAACTGGACCCTTCAGCACGCTGCTTCTGGCCCCAAGCTGCATGTTGGACATCGCTGTCAGCATACAGCTTGATGCTGATTAGCATCTGCCCAGTTTTGAAACTTTAAGTGTGGTCGTGCTGATGAACAAGAAGTGTTGGAAGTATAGCTCATTCTGTATAATTTGAATGAACTTCGTGTGTGTTTGTTGTCTCGTGTTATGACGGGCAAATTCATTTGTCTTTCCTGCATTTTGTGGCAAAAATAAATTCATAGCATGAACATAATGAAGACACATAATATTTTAACTATCAATGTGGGTTAGGCTGCTGATAAAAATGTGAGTCAAGGTCACAGGACCTTTTGTATATGAGAGGCAGCAGCAGTGTAATGGGGCTGAGTGTCTCTGCAGTGCTAACCCAGTATCTCCGCTGGTTGGGTCCTCTGGGAATACTGGTTTTCAAAGCTGTGAAATATAAATCTGCCAGAGCCCAAATCTGAACTACGCTTTAGTCTCAGCCACTCACGTCTGAGGCTTTTGGTGCTCTGTCTCTGCACTGCAGATGAAAGGATACCCTACTGATAATAATCTTTTTATAGTTTGAAACAAATTTGATCCTCACAACGGTGTCTCCTTGAAAGTGCATCTCCTGAGTAAATATCAGTTATCAGAGTCAAATCAGTCCTGAAAAATCTGTTATCAAGCACAACTTGCTCAAAATAATGATTCATGCAAAGTCCAACTTACTGGCAGATCACTCAGTGATTATAAACACAAAATAAACCAAGTAGTTACACACTGGCTTTCAGCGCTCGGCAGTTAGCAGTAATTGGGTCATCCTTTAAATCATTATTCTTCAGAGTTGGTTGAGTCGCTGCACACTGTTTTTCAAGGACCTCTCTGTATTAGGTTGCATTTATTCCATGTATGTAAAATAAAAAAGTAGCCGTGTGACGCACTGGTTAGTCAGGAACTAGCTTAAAGGTGAGCCTTTTCTCTGCCACCAGCTTTAACTTGACTGAGAAACCAAGCAACCCTAAATACTCATACAGTATCTGTAACATCCCAAGGTCGGCATGCTGTAAAGCAAACACTCTAGTTTACTGTAAATGAAACTAAAATGTATGAAGTTGCATCAAATGAGACTTAACACAAGTGACTGAGTCCATAAAGTCATCATGAAAGTCTCCCTCCCAGTTAGTATTACTGTGGTAGTATACAGTATGTATGTTTATGTACATATGTTTCACTTTTCTGCATAAAATGGAAATAATGATATTTCCAGATGTCAGAAAGAAAACCACTTTCAAACTGTAGATGTCCCAGGAACAAAACTGCTTTCTGCTATGAGGCAAAACAATCACCTGTAACCATCGATTCTTCCTGATGCTACTGTGTGTGCTACATGTAGACCAGCGCTGGTCTGGACACCAAATTATCAGGTTATCAAGGAGCGTATCTGAATATGTGCCAGTCTTCAGGCTTTGTTTCAAAACACATTATCATGACTAAGTAGCTTCGAAAGTGCACTCACTTAGCTCTGATTATCAGATGTGCTGGATTAACTGTTTGGATATATGAAGATGAATTTATGGATGAATTTATCTCATTTGCAAAACACTATATATTTACCTGTATGTTGACCCAGTAATTCAGAGGGTTTTTCTTTAAAGAACTGGTGTATTTTTAAGTTCTTTTTCCTTTTCTCAAACTCTTTTCTTTTCCTTCGTCTTTTCTTCCGTTTCTCAAAAGGGGTTTTCTAAATTTGCTCAACAACTTTGTTTGTATTTACCCCAAAGCCATTGCCAGCACTACTGTCAGTGCGATTCAGAGACAGCAATCTGCCTTCCCTAGAACTTTACTTTGGAAAAGTCCTTGAACAGCAGGTAGGAGTATCTCACTGCCTATACACCATAAAGACGCCGGACGTACGGCTTCAAATGAGTGTCTAAAGTCCTGGTGGCTTCATCACATGTGCTACCAAACGGCTTCTCCCAGATTCAGTGGGAGAATCATCCGAGGCGCATGGATATGTGGGCTGCTGTTGGTTTTTAGCTTTTGCAGACACATTTTGTAAAAAGTAATTTCAAACCAAGTTGAGAGGACGGCAAAAGAGTTCAAGGACGGCAATTTGACATCGATACACAGTGAGAAAAATATTTGAAGCCTGTATTTCTCCTTGTACCTGGAACGAGAGACCAAACCCTGTTTACTGTCATTTAACCAAACCAGTAACTCGCTCTGTGTTCGACCATTTAAGCCCACTTCAGACTCCCTTTGGTACGTGTTTACAAGATCCATCATTTCCACTTTCTGTTCATCCTCTGGGTCAGCACCGCTCTAATGTACTCTGGTAGCATCAGGTCACACATTCCTGATTGTATAAAGTTAAGTAGGAGCCACTCCAGGTGTGACTGAATACTGGAAACCTTCGACACTAGCTGTTATTGAACCGGATCCATGCTCAGCCACTTCCTTTTCAGCTTCTTTCTAAAACAGATTTTACTGAACTGTCTTCTTCTTAATTTTGTTGATAAGTTTGCAAACCCACTAACATAGCAGGTAAGCTAAGTACAAATAGATACACAGGTATATAAAAACCTAAATAAATAAATACTAATTTATGTGTCACACTGGAGATTTGCTTTGTGATATTATTTCCCACTTTGGCGCCTGGCAGATAGAAAGCACCGTGGAGAAACCATCCAGCTGTCACAAGTCAGGAAGCTGAGAACAAATGGTGCAAATTCATCTTTAGAGAAACGCCTGGTTTACAATCCAAAGATGAGTAGATGTGCGTTTATCTAACATAATCAGCATGAGTATTAACAAGTGCCATTGAGCCCATTAGCTTCCTGTCTGTTGTCGACCTCACTTCCATCTCTTTGTTTTGTAATTAAACTGGAGACATCAGGTTTCTCTCGTGTTGACTGAACTGGATTTCTTCTGACGCACAGAAATAATTTGTCCAATATTAATGCAATCAATACTAAAAGTGCAAAAAATACTTTTTTAATCAGTGCTCTCCTTTTCTCACCATGACAACCAGATTTTTAAAACATTTTTAAGTGCTTGTAAATGGATGTGCTGAAAATGTCTCACTCCTCAACACTTAACAATATTAAATAATTATAAACTCATCTCAAATCTGCCTTCCACTGGAAAATTACTGCCAGCTTCTAATCCGAACACCACCTCCTGTACTGTGTGGAATCATCTGAGTTCAGATTCCACCAAAACATCCTGATTGATTAGAAGGCGACGTGTTTGCCACAGTTAGTTCAGACTATGTAAGACTGTTGCTTCTGATGATCATATCCCACAAACTGCACGAGTTCATCAAGGCTCGATTCTTAGGCCACTGATTTCCATCCTGTGCACACTGACTCTAGGTCAGGTTGGTAGCACTTTATAATACATCATCCAAGTTACACAGAGAGAAGTTGGTGAAATTATTTTTGTGCTAATGTTGGTTTTTTAAGTACATGTGAAAGTATTTAGACCAGAGAGTAAAGTTGTTGGTTAATAAGTTGCATTTATGAACTGTACAGTTGCTGTTGCACAAACACAGGTATCTGCTGAATTAGTGATAAGTAACATAGTAACATAATGGTAGTGTTTCACTCACCAGATCTGAAGCAAACATGTTTATTTCTGCTACAAAGTGGAGTATTTGGACGTAGGACTTTATATGACTCACTGTTGAGACAAGCCTCGAGTGGGCATTAGAGGAACTGCAGTCTGTGGCATTTAGTTTTGTTTCATTTTTCAGCCCCACAGGTTGATGCTTGAAGAGGAGACATGAAATTAAATTCAGCTGATGTGTCTGAAGCACGACATCTCTGCCCCCAATAACAGAAATGATTGAGATCCATTAAGTGTCCTCTGTAAACAAGGCAGATAACACAAGGTCAGTGAGGGGAAAACCTTGCATGGGTGTCAACAAGGAATACAACTTCTGTTAGCGTAAATTTTTACAGATGAAGCAGATGGAAGAGGTGAGGGAGAGGTGAGCGAGAGTTGGCCGGTGGCAGGTTGAGGTTGTGTAAGAGAAAACAAACTACAAAGAAGCAGTGAGAGCAGCAGCAGAGTGCAGACAGGCAGGAGCTTTCATCCTGAGTGCTTTCGGTTTTAAAAAAGCTGATACAATATATACACATGGGGTAAATGGGAGATATTCCCCAACCACGGAGGTAAACCGAATCACTAATTACACCGGCGAATGATGAATTATTAATAAACCAAGTAATTGTTTCGGCAAATAAGGGTTCTCCATGAGGAGAAATATTAACAACAGATAGAGTGAGGCATATCTGCAGTGCATCTATTGCTCAAACAATGGTGCGCTACCTTTATAGAGGATATATGATGGATTTAGAAATCTTAGATTGTGAATGAGCCCTTCAAGCTAAAATAATATTCAGTGAACTGTTTGACCATGCTTTAGAGAACTCCCAAAAAGATGCTTATAGGTAGACTTGGTACTCTTTTGCCACCTCATGCTTTCAGGTATTCAAACGCATTGCTTTGGTTAGTTGTGATGGCTGCTCCTGTTAGAAGGGGGCCTTACTGGCTCATAGTGCTCAGAGAATAATTGGATCATTAACATTCTCTCTCTCGTCTGTGGGTCTTTATAGGCTTTGCATTACAATATAAATCACCTTGAAATGAACGTTGTTGGAAACTGGTGCTATAAAAGTATCATTCTAGGAAAGGCACACAGTAAAAGTAAATAAAACTACAATTCTGACTTTTTCACTTAAAAGCACACTGCAAGGATGATGAAACAGGTGTTAAGGTTCAAAATTGAGGAGGGAGAGTACAAACCACCATTGGTCCAGAAGGTCTTGGTCAAACAATGATTTTAATGACTACACACGTGTGGGAAGACAACTCTGTACGCAGACAGCAATTAGTCTTCAACTTAATCAAAGCATGAACAGATATTTTATAGCATCAGGGTTTGATTTACTGACGCCCCTTCATGCGTCACAGATACATTTTATACATAGATCAGATCAACACCACAATGACTTTTAACCCAGAAGATCATCTTCTATTTTCATGGCTGGTACTTTCCGTTCTTGTCTTAAAGTGAATTGTTCCTCTTTCTTGCCGAGACAACAAGGACGGTTCCTCTTTTACCGAGACATGACTAATCTCTCCTCTAAATAAATCTAACTCATGTGTGTGTGTCACGACCTCACATGCTCTTTGTGTCACCTCTTCACCTGTTGCACTTCTGACCTTTCACCAGACCAGAGGCTCACTGAGACTATGTGTATGTCTTCTACTAAATAAATGTTTTAACCAAGAACCTCTACTTAAAACCTTAATATGAAATGACCTGATATATAAGTGTTTTGTAAGCATGTATTGCAATTCCTTCTATGTTCTAGTTTTCCCTCAGCATGTATCACCTGAACAGTCACGTCAGTGAAGCTTAAGACTTTTAAAGAACCTGAACATCAACTCAAATAAGCACAGATATGCATTGTGTACACAATAGTTATAACTGCATCTGAAATACAAAATTAACATCATCCTAAACATCTTAAGGCCATCTTAAAGCTATCTGTTACATTGTTAAAGCCTCGTCTTAGCCTGCTGCTCAAAATAACTTCCTGCTTCTGCAAACTCTCTGCAAGCCTGTTTCCTGTCAGCCTGTGACTTTTAGCCTTTCTGAAAGACACACACTGTTCAACCCCTGAATGCAATATAAGTTCATCCAAGATGGCGCCGCGTATGGATGCCCTGGTGCTTCAGTGCGTTACTTTTGTCTTGTTTTTGTGCATTTCTTCTGTGTCTGGGCACTCCTCTGGATATTCTTACACCAGAGAAGAGCTTCTTAACTACAGGACTACAACACCTGTGGATTTACTTCCAATATTTGTCGCATCTGCGGCAGATTTACTGCTGACTCTGATCAGGAAAGTGAGACGTCGAAAGAGAGGTAAGCGAGCCGGCGTACTCGTGCGTTTGAGGAAACGCGGACTGAGAACGGCCCTTCCTGGGATCTTCCTTTCTAATGTACGCTCACTCTGGAATAAGATAGACGAACTGGCCCTGATGAGAAGCATGAACAGAGACTTTGCCTCCTCCTGTGTCTTATGTTTTACGGAGTCGTGGCTCAGTGAGGACATCCCGGACTGCGCGCTCAAGCTGGAGGGCTTTCATCTGCTGCGCGCGGACCGGCAGGCCGCTCTCTCCGGTAAAACCAAAGGTGGAGGTGTCTGCTTCTACATCAATAGTGGCTGGTGCACAGATGTGACAGTGATTGCTCAGCACTGCTCTTCCTCTCTGGAATATCTTTTTATTCACTGCAAACCGTTTTATTCTCCGCGGGAGTTTGCTTCATTCATCCTGGCCGCTGTTTACATCCCGCCAGACGCGGATGCGCAAGCAGCTCAGTGCGCACTCGCAGAGCAGATTCTCCACACGGAGCGGACATACCCGGACTCTCTCATCATTGCTCTTGGGGACTTTAACAAAGCCAATCTGAGCCATGAGCTTCCGAAATACAAGCAGTATATTAAATGCCCGACCAGAGAGGAGAGGACATTGGACCACTGCTACAGCACGATCAGCGGGGCCTATCGCGCGGTGCCGCGCGCTTCACTCGGACTTTCTGACCACGTCATGATCCACCTAATCCCCGCGTACAGACAGAGGCTGAAGCTCTCCAAACCTGTCGTGAGGACCAAAAAACTGTGGAGCAACGAGGCTGTGGAGGAGCTTCGCACGTGTTTGGAGTCTACAGACTGGGACACATTGAAGGCTGCTTCTAACAGCTTGGACGAGTTTACGGACACTGTCACCTCCTATATCCACTTCTGTGAGGACAGCATTGTGCCATCACGCACCAGGGTGAGTTATAACAATGACAAACCCTGGTTTACTCCTAAACTCAAAAAGCTGTGGCTGGAAAAGAGTAAGGCGTTCAGAAGCGGAGACAGGGACTGCTACAGAGAGGCCAAGTACAGGTTCACTAAAGAAGTGGACATTGCCAAACATCAGCACTCTGAGAAGATGCAGCAGCAGATCTCAGAGAATGACTCGGCCTCTGTGTGGAAAGGTTTTAGGAATATTACAAACTACAAGCCTAAAACCCCCCACTCCACTGATGACTTGCTCTTAGCCAACACCCTCAACAACTTCTACTGTCGTTTTGACGAGCCATCAGGCAGCCTTCACACCTCCAACGACCCCAACAATAGAGGCACTTTGGACACTCATTCCCCCACCTCTCCCCCCTCCATAGAGCCATCACCACCTTCAAACTGTTCACCTACAACACCCCCCTCCTCACCCCACACAAAAGAGGATTTCACACCACCTCCTCCGACCACAACTCTTCATACTCATGAAGCAGATGTGAGGAAGCAGTTTAAGAACCTGAATGCTCGGAAAGCTCCCGGCCCAGACAGTGTGTCTCCTGCCACCCTCAGACACTGTGCAAACGAGCTGGCCCCAGTGTTTTCTGGCATCTTCAACTCCTCACTGCAGGCATGTCATGTGCCTGCCTGCTTCAAGTCCTCTACCATAATCCCTGTCCCCAAGAAACCTAGGATCACTGGACTAAATGACTACAGACCCGTGGCTCTGACATCTGTGGTCATGAAGTCATTTGAGCGCCTAGTTCTCTCCCATCTCAAGACCCTCACGGCCCCCCTCCTGGACCCCCTGCAGTTTGCATATAGAGCCAACAGGTCTGTAGACGACGCCATCAACATGGCCCTACACTTCATCCTGCAGCATCTGGACTCCCCAGGAACCTACGCCAGGATCCTGTTTGTGGACTTCAGCTCTGCCTTCAACACCATCCTTCCAGACCATCTCCGAGGCAAGCTTTCCCAGGTGAATGTGCCTGATCCCATCTGCCGGTGGATCACTGACTTCCTGACGGACAGGAAGCAGCACGTGAGGCTGGGGAAGAATGTCTCGGACTCCCGGACCATCAGCACCGGCTCCCCTCAGGGCTGTGTTCTTTCTCCTCTGCTCTTTTCCCTGTACACCAACTGCTGCACCTCCACCCACCAGTCTGTCAAGCTAATCAAGTTCGCAGACGACACCACCGTCATTGGGCTCATCTCTGACGGGGATGAGTCTGCCTACAGGAGGGAGGTTGAACGTCTGGTGTCCTGGTGCAGCCACAACAACCTGGTGCTGAATGCCCAGAAGACAGTGGAGATTATTGTGGACTTCAGGAAGCACACAGCCCCACTCCCCCCCATCATCCTGACTGACACCCCCATCACCTCTGTGGACTCATTCCGCTTCCTGGGTACCACCATCACCCAGGACCTGAAATGGGAGCCCACCATCACCTCCGTCATCAAGAAAGCCCAGCAGAGGATGTACTTCCTGAGGCAGCTGAAGAAATTCAACCTGCCAACACGGACGATGATGCAGTTCTACACTGCAATCATCGAGTCCATCCTCACCTCCTCCATCACCGTGTGGTACGCTGGAGCCACTATCAGGGACAAACAGAGACTGCAGCGTGTTGTGCGCTCTGCTGAGAAGGTGATTGGCTGCAGACTCCCATCTCTGCAGGACCTGTACACCTCCAGGACACTGCGGCGTGCAGCCCGGATCTCAGCTGACCCTTCTCACCCTGGACACAGTCTGTTTGACCTGCTCCCCTCAGGCAGGAGGCTCCGGTCCATTCGCACCAGAACCTCTCGCCACAAGAACAGTTTCTTCCCCTCTGCTGTTGGACACATGAACAATAACCACATGATTGTCCCCGCCACTAACACATGACCCTACGCTGTGTCACTGCATCATTTCATGTCTGGCACTGATCACCACCTGCACTCATGTATATATCTTTCTACGTAGCACTCTTAATTCTTATTCTCATGTATATATCTCATGTATATCTCATGCACATATCTTTCTTTCTACATAGCACTTTAATTCTTATTGTTTGCACTGAAGCACCGCAGCAAATTCCTAATGTTGTAAACCTCAACATCTGGCAATAAACCCATTCTGATTCTGATTCTGATTCTGATTCTGATAAACTCCAGATTATATTATTAATGCAATGGTAATAATGACAATTATTTAACAATAGCAGTAAAATAATTTCCCTGCTCCACACTCCCTCTCTCGACCTCTGGAACACCAGAGGTCGCAATACATTGCGTCCTGGCTCAGCAAATCAGACAACCTCATGTCATCTAATTGGTCCAGTAATAAACACCAGCTCCCATTCGAGAACATTCCATGTGTAAGCTTTGGTTTTCTCAGTCCCTCTCTGGTGGTTCCTCGGACCTCCCTGTGGTCGTCGAGATCTTCTGCAAAGGAAACAAAACACCTTTTCCTGCGCCTCCCTAACTTATCCTATTTGGGACTCTGTAATCAAAAGCATGATCCTAATTATGCTCTTAACTTATTGACTTGTATTTATATATATTCTTCAACGTTACTCATCACTTTAAAATTCTTTAAGCGCTGGTTTCACGTCCGGTGAAATGCTTTCCCTCTAATCTTAAGTCACCTTTTTAGCAAAAAAATCATCGTAAGCGCCTATTCTACTAAAAGCTCCAAAAGAAAACAACCACTTTAATCAATTAAGTTTAAGCATATAAGCAATTACTCCTGCATAAATTTCATCATAGCTAAATGCTGCCTAAAAACAACTCCTGTGTGTTAACACTAACTTCATTTTAAAACCTCACATTTCCTATGTTATAACCCGTTTTTGGTATAGCCTTTTTATTTCATTTGCTCCTTTTAATTTAACAATACCTTCTAATTCTAGTTTATCAGACTTAACCAAAATATATGCTTTCCTTCCTCTTTGGTCCTTCTTTAAGTTCAGTTAAAAGCTAAATGAATTTGAGGCCTTTTGCCTAGAATCAATACTGTCATGTGTGTTTATGGACTCTGTGTCTGTAAACGCGTGCAATCCTTCAATAACTTCAATAACTCATATCAAAAAATGCAATATGTATAAAAATCATTTCTATTTATAAGCTCTCCCCTTTATCCTAAAAATACCTCCTATGTAATATCTGTATGTGTAAGCCTACATTATAACCACTACTTCTAGAAATCAAAAAGAAATCAAAGCTGTTCTACTCCTTCAACCCTCACTAATTTTCCCTCTAAGAATTATTCACAGCTTTGAAAAACCGGCATTGTATCTTCTAAACAGGATTCAGTTCACTTTAATCCTTTAACCTTAACTTAAAAATAACAGTTTCAGTTTTACCATATCCAAATGATCAAAAACCCAAAAGGTCCTAAAATGATCCTAAATTATTAAACAATTAAATTAATACACCCTAAACCCCCCTTTATTTTGACACATGAAATGTGTCAAACTACTATACAAAACTAAAAATGCTCAGTTTTCCCCACTCATGTTCCAATCTATATCATAAAAATAAACTTAAAACAGAACAATTATCAGTCATGTGTTCCTCCAATTAATGGTAACTGAGTTACATCAAAATATTTCCCCTTTAACATTTCACTCACCAGATCTGAAGCAAACATGTTTATTTCTGCTACAAAGTGGAGTATTTGGACGTAGGACTTTATATGACTCACTGTTGAGACAAGCCTCGAGTGGGCATTAGAGGAACTGCAGTCTGTGGCATTTAGTTTTGTTTCATTTTTCAGCCCCACAGGTTGATGCTTGAAGAGGAGACATGAAATTAAATTCAGCTGATGTGTCTGAAGCACGACATCTCTGCCCCCAATAACAGAAATGATTGAGATCCATTAAGTGTCCTCTGTAAACAAGGCAGATAACACAAGGTCAGTGAGGGGAACACCTTGCATGGGTGTCAACAAGGAATACAACTTCTGTTAGCGTTAATTTTTACAGATGAAGCAGATGGAAGAGGTGAGGGAGAGGTGAGCGAGAGTTGGCCGGTGGCAGCTCGAGGTTGAGGTTGTGTAAGAGAAAACAAACTACAAAGAAGCAGTGAGAGCAGCAGCAGAGTGCAGACAGGCAGGAGCTTTCATCCTGAGTGCTTTCGGTTTTAAAAAAGCTGATACAATATATACACATGGGGTAAATGGGAGATATTCCCCAACCACAGAGGTAAACCGAATCACTAATTACACCGGCGAATGATGAATTATTAATAAACCAAGTAATTGTTTCGGCAAATAAGGGTTCTCCATGAGGAGAAATATTAACAACAGATAGAGTGAGGCATATCTGCAGTGCATCTATTGCTCAAACAATGGTGCGCTACCTTTATAGAGGATATATGATGGATTTAGAAATCTTAGATTGTGAATGAGCCCTTCAAGCTAAAATAATATTCAGTGAACTGTTTGACCATGCTTTAGAGAACTCCCAAAAAGATGCTTATAGGTAGACTTGGTACTCTTTTGCCACCTCATGCTTTCAGGTATTCAAACGCATTGCTTTGGTTAGTTGTGATGGCTGCTCCTGTTAGAAGGGGGCCTTACTGGCTCATAGTGCTCAGAGAATAATTGGATCATTAGCATTCTCTCTCTCGTCTGTGGGTCTTTATAGGCTTTGCATTACAATATAAATCACCTTGAAATGAACGTTGTTGGAAACTGGTGCTATAAAAGTATCATTCTAGGATAGGCACACAGTAAAAGTAAATAAAACTACAATTCTGACTTTTTCACTTAAAAGCACACTGCAAGGATGATGAAACAGGCATACTGCATGCATCAGTTTTTCCTGAAGGTACTTTTTACTGTCTTAAGTAACCAATAGTGTGTTTGTGCCCAAAGCTAACTAGATACATTTTAGTGTCTTAACCTAAACAAGTAGTCTCAACCAATCCAAACTGAAAAGAAAATGAATCATATAATTTGTATTTACTCACAGTACTGGTTATTTTCACAGGGCAGCAGTGAGGTGCAGTTTGCAGGTAGGACAAAATACCAGTTGCTGTTCTTTTAATGTAAGCTTATGCTTCCCAGGCAGTGGCTGTAACGGTCGACTGAGCTTTGTCACCTAAGTAAGGGGCAGTGAGAGGAGAGGTGAGCTTGTGCTTCGCTTTTAAAGCTGCAGTAGAAACTTTGTCACTGAAAAATGGAAGAAAATGGGAACAAGGTGTATTGCACTTCAGTTTTTTGCAAACGGGAGCTTTCTGTATAATATTGGTGATGCTGAGCACGTTTCCAAGGCTACCGTCTGTCGGGCAGTCAGGAATGTTACAGTTGCACTGAAACGTCTCCTGTACTCATTTGTGGTGTTCCCCGGTCACAGACCCACAAGATTTATCAAAGAGGGATGCCACAAAATTGCAGGTATCAGGATGAACGAAACTTAATTCATGATGTGGTGATACTTGAACTACTACTTAAAGTTTACATTTATTCCACAGCATTAATGTACAGGTACATAGTTCCCTGTAGCATTTCAAACTAACAAATTATTTCATTATAGTAATGGATGCTAATTTGTGTTCTCTGCACTGTGAAGATCATATGTGATGCTGCCAACATTATCACAAATGTGGAAGCCAACTGCTCAGCCTCTGTGAGTGGTGGTGGTGGAGGACCCCCACCTGTTTTTCGGGCCTCCGCTTTTTTTCTGTTGGCTATAACGGGTCACATTTGAGCATACAGAGTAAGCAAATATGTACTTGTAATGTGCTCAGATAATTTCAATAAGTGCTTACAGAGGGGAAATTAATGTAGCCTCTAACTGCAATTGATTTACATGGGACAAACAGACCAAGCACTATGGCTCATAATACAATTACACCTTACCTGTTTGGACTATATTTTTATATTTCATCTTTACTTGCTGCCAGGAACGTTTGGGGCCTGTTGGGTTGCACCTGCGCTCACATCACATCACAAAATAAAATGTATGAAATAACAAATAAAATAAAATATAATAAAATAACGTGTTAAATGGGTGGAAATCCCTCGATCAATGTTTAAATTAACACTCACGCATTGACTCTGTCGGCTATGTTTTGCCATGCATGCTCACTTTCTTTTGCAGCTGAGGCTGTGTTACTTTTTTCCGCGGAATTTGCATGTTATCGGCATATGCTGCCATCAGAATTTCGGCCTCAAGCGCTGTAAGATACATTGACCGCGCCTTCTTTCCCTCCATCTCCATGGTGACTCGCTTAATCTGTGCTCCACTAATCAGGGCTTTATGTATCCTCGTGCGCGCGCTTAACTTGGGGTTAAAGCAACTCCGCGTTGACTGAACTAATTGTTATCAGCCTTTCTGAAACCGAATATTCCAAGTTGGACAGTTTGGGGTTACTCAACCCTGAGTATCTTTTGTCACTCTGAGTTTTCTAAACCGGCTTCCTGAAATAGGGCCCTAGTGTTATTTGTCTCTCAGAAACAGTTCATAACTTCAACTCATCCATGTCACCTAAAAGGTAAACCTGTTTCTCCATCACCTGTTCAGCTCTGATGACTCAGTAAGGACGTCTCCTGGTTTCATCTTCATGTTTCCCTCTCACCACATATCCAAACCGACATCATGACCAGCAGCTTTACAGCTGTGGCTCCAGCAAACATCAGCTGATACTAGAAATTAATATTAAATAAATTCTAACAACAGCTGATCAAGCTTAAACGTGCTGCTGTTGTTTAGCGCAACATCCAATGGTTTCCTGTTTCTGGCGCAAAGTGAACAATAAACAAACAAGAGAGAAAAGCCGATCAGCTGATCATTGATCAGTTTCATGATTGAATGAGAGAAGAAGAGGCAGCTGACAGTGTAAAGACAGAATAACTCCAGCTTTGTGTCTTTTTCATTCTAGCTGAAATCCGGGACAAACTGTTCCTTTTCACCTCAACACGAAACGCGTAATAATTTCTCTGAATACGAGACGATTCCGTCTTTTACGGGACGGCTGGCAACTCTACTAACTAACCTTATGAATAAAGTTCAACATCAGTAACATCATAGCACCCACCCAGCTGTATAGAAACTCCATCATGCTAGCTAGCACACAGTACAGGCTATTGTAACTGACTGTAAAAAGTCAGCACAACGAAAATAAACTCCACTTAAACTTGGTTCATATCTGACCCAGATAGACTGCAGGTCATAACTTCTTTTTTCTTTTTTCTTTTTTTTTGTGTCCCGTTTGGATCTTTAGCATCAGAATTGTTGTCTTAAGGCCAAGAAAGATGCCAAGCGGATTTATTTTACCAAGTGGATCATCATGGCCATGCCATATTGGTCCATTTGATTGACCTTTATTATAATTATGAATTTATTTTATTTTCAGTTGCTACAAACGGGACAAACATGACTGGGGGATAGGACAGGGAGAAAGAATGAAAGAAAGAGAGGGAGAGAAAGAAAGAAAAAAAAAAAAAAAAAAAACACCTGGATCACCTGTATGGAGAAAAAAAACAGAAGAGAAAGCAAACAACAAAGAGCAACATAATAAAAAAAACGGCACCATCACAATAAACTAGCTAGCAGTAGATATCAATAGTTACTAAATAATAAACGATATTGTGCAGCACGAAAGATAGACAGCACACAATGTGCTTTGAGGCAGCAGCCAAGAAAGCTGTAGTCCGCGTCTGTGAATACCCATGTGTACACCTGTGTGCATACCTGTGTGGATCAGCATGCTTGCATTCCAAAGGTTTCTCCATGTAACGATCTGCTAGGGAGTGTGGGGGGGGCCACAGCCCCGTCCTCCAGGGCATGAAGCAGGTATGGAGGAGATCAAAACTCCAGACATCCAGAGGCCCCCAGAACACAAGAGACCAAGGAAGACCAACAGAGGGGCAGCCGCGCCACTGTCCCAGTAAGAGCTGAGGAGAGTCCCAGATGAGGGCTCACTCAGCAGCCGCGGAGCAGAAGCCAGGGGGAGTTGCAGTGACGCGCCCATGAGCTCCGCCGGCAGCCAGCTGTGCCTGAGTGACCCCACCTCCGAAGTGGCCCGAGCGAGCCCCAGGCTCCAGGCCCCGATAAGCGGCCGCCAAGGAGTGAGCCGGTGTGTACCTGGACGCCCATCCCCGGACACAAAGAACCATCAACGCACCGATGTCTGAGGGAGTCCGCCACTGGCAGGGGAAGTGGTGGTGGGGGGAGATAGGCCTCCAAACCTTGGAGGGCCTGAGATGTCCCCAGAGAGGTGGCGTCTGATACCCAACCTGACATATAGACACAGACATACAGGCACACACAGACACAAACATCCATTCCCACCCTCATGCTCTCATATGCACTTACTCCACACTCAACCAACGTGGAGACAGACATAAAGAGACGCTGTACACACAATCACACTCCCCAAGCGTACTCTACAAACCGGGTCTAGGTACCCTTGCCCCTGGAGGGGGAACTGCACCCAGACCCAGGTGGTGTTACCCTTTTCCCTGCGGTGGGGGGAGGCAGACCGCCCCGACTCCGCAGCAGCAGGAAGGCTCCACACTCCAGACCGCAGTCGGACGGCCAACTCCTCCTCCTAGTCCTAGCCCCCCTGCTCCAGCAGGTTGCAGAGAACGGGGGTGAGAGAAGACTCCAAACCTCCCTCCACCCGCTCATTGTAGTGTTGATGCATGTGTGTTCTAAGGTGCATTTAAAACCCAGGAGGGCATGGAGCTACCTGCCAGAGAGCAGCAGGTAAGCGCATGGTCCCTCCTGCTGGCCCTCAATGTCTACGTGTATTTAAAATTGAGAGGTGGGCAACGATGCCAGGGGTGGGGTGTACACCTTGATGGTACTTTGGATTCCGTGTATCGTGCCCACCCCCAAGATCCTATATGTATGTGTAATGAGAGTGTGAGTAATGTGAATGTCTAAGTTGTGGGATAAAATTGAGGCAGAGGCAGCCAGAAGGGGACAGAGGGGGGGGGGGTAGCCTCCTCTGCACCCTGGTGACATACCCCTACTCCAAGGCCCTGCATGTGTGGGTGGTTGTGGTGGAGCGGGAAGAGGGAGGCAGCTGGAGATGGGGAGGGAAGGAAGGGAGGGGCAAGTGACCCCTCCCTGGGGCCAGCTCCCCCGCTGACCCCAGTAAGCACCCCCATATTCCGCGACCCGTCAGGGAAAGGGGGCCCAGGCCCATCCAGACCGGGGACCAGTGCAGCAGCGCCCCCGGCCCCACAGAGCCCGGGACAGTCCACCCAACCCCACCACAGAGAAAACTGCACCCACCCCACCATCCACTCATCTTCCAGACTACATGAGACAATAGACGCCCAGGCTGAGATCTTCCTCCACCTCTCCTGTATCTCCCCCTCCTGCAGAGAGAGCTCCTGAGGAGAGGAAAGCTCCTGCAAGATGTGACAATCTCCCCCACCAGTTGAAGAGCCCCCCAGGCGGCTCGACGCACCGGCGGCACCCTGCGCCAGGGATGGGCCCCCATGCACCCACCCGCCCACAACCCCGGCAACACACAAACCAGGACCCAAGGCCCCGAGGCCCGGCCAGGGCCCCAGCCCAGAGACGGAGCGCCCCCAGAACCTCACGCCCATCCCGGACCCACCCAGGGGCAGCCAGGCTACCAGGTCAGTAACCCACGTCCGTCAGCACAGACCCTCCCCTAGCCCCGCTGCACGCAGCCACGAGGAAACAGTCACCCGAGAGCCAAAAGAGTTATTTTTAAACATCTGCCAGCATCTGGACAACCCACCACCTTTCATTGTTTATACCGTCACAAAAACAAACAAACAAGAAAAAAACAAAAAAACATCAGCCCATAAATATGAAGAATCACCATCGGCCCACGATGGCCAGTCCAGCAATGCCAGGCCAACCGGTCAGATAAACGGGAAGGGTGACAGCGGTGCGCGGGCCGCCACCATGTATTGTCACTTCCCCTTAATTAAAGCTGGGCGCGCGGTCCCCGCTGCGGTCTCAGATTGCAAGAGCAGCTGCAAGCCGAAGGTGTTTCAGGGTTAAATATAGGAATGGGTACAGTTTAGGTTTTATCCGATACCAGTACCAAACCGGTACTTTTGAAACGGTGCCGGTGCTTAAAGAATGGAAAAAACTTTGTCCAAAAACCTCTCATGTTCAGCTGTTTTCCACTTTTTCTTTAGTCATTTTCACTTAGTGAAACTTAAAAGAGTGTGTTTAATATATAAAGTCTTACACTCCCTTGCTCCACCACTGAAGCAGTTCATTAGGCATAAAGAAAGCTCAGACAGGACCACTCGAGCTACAATCCGAGGAGACGTGTTTATACCCCACAGACGGACAGCATTTGGGCAGAACGTCCTCTCTGTTAAGGGCGGCCATCGGTGGAACAGTCTTCCTCAGCCCATTAGAGAACGCTCGACATTCAATTTGTTTAAGGCAAAGGTTAAAAACTGGTTATGGACAAATCAAGTGTGTGATCATGTATGAGTTGTATAGTTTTAATGTTTTATTTGGGAACAGAATGGTGTGTATGTGTGAGTTTGGTGATGGAGTTTTTATTATGAATGAATGATGAATTTTTATGAATTATTATGTCTATTTTTTTATGTTTAAGGACAACAGATGGAAATTAGCCTTTGGCTATAATCTGGTATGTTTACGTTCATGTAATTTTTTTTTTTTTTTTTACATTTATGTTCATTAACATGCACTGTCCTAAATAAATAATTAAAAAGAAATTTTAGCCTTTTTGGCCAGGGTGAAGGGAGCATCTGCCATCAAACAAGAAGACAGCCGCATGTAGCTATGATGGTGTTTGCTAGTTCACCTTACATGCATTAATGTAATAACGTGGTTAGCCTACTCAACGTAAATTACACACGAACAACATTAAGCTACTCACGCAGAGAAGCTGCTGCTGCATCATCATCCTCATCATTCCTGCTACACTGGCAGGGCTAGGGGCCAGGACTCTCCTCTTCGGGTTTTTGGGGGATGTTGCTAACTCCGGGTCCGATAACAGGCACCACACCCGCAGTAGATGTGCTCGGTGTGAGGTCTCGCAGCAAGCTATCAAATACGGCGCATTTCTCAGCTTTAAAAAAAAACGCTATACGTCGCCAGGTGTTTCATCAGATTCGAGGTCTTACCTCCTTTGACAGTATCACAGTATCAGCTTAAAGCACTTGTTGCTGCTGAGTTTGCATCTTTTGCTGTGAAGTACAGCCAGACTTTTGACCACTTCGCCTTGGGCGTTTTTAATCTGTAGCTCTGCTCTAAAAGAACGTACGTACCTGGACCCGCCTACTACGCTCGCAAAGGTAAAATGATTGGCTGGAATCCAAAGTGTATCTCAGGGGAAAAAATCACCGAAATAAAGCACCGAAATGTGCGCTGCTTTTCGGTCTGGTTACTACCGTTTATGTCAGAACCGGTACCTTGATACCGGTACCCATCCCTAGTTAAATAGTGGGTTCTCGCGCGCTTGCGCGGTCACGTGAACCACATTATTTTTTGTTTGGGTTTTTCTCCTATTACGAGACACTGTACGTTGTCATAAATCATAAATAAACACATATATGATTATTATGGAAAATATGGCTGGAAATAAGAAAAGTATTGTTTTGTGAAGAAAATCCCCTTGATGGATAAATGCCTAGTGGGAGGGGCAAGGGAGGCTATACCTGGGCCTGGGTGAGATGGTAACGTGGTTACATGTAGGCTGGTTCAGCCGCTTGAGCTTCGGGAATAGGTTATTTTTTATTTTTCTATTTTTTACAAGTTCCTTGTTTATTCTTTTGGTAAATAGTCCTTTGTGCACTTGGGAATAAGGTACACGCCCCAAACCCTACTGACTACGCTTCTGTTTGTTCGGGACAAGTTTACGAGAGGACCCCGTGACAAACTATCACAGCTGTCATCTATCTGATGTGTTGGTGACAGACGGCAGAGTTAAATATGAGGGTGGTCTGCATTTTAGCAGCTCATCAGTTGTGATATTTAGGAGCATTTCTCTTCCTGACAGTGATTCAGAGAATCTGCTCTGTCCTTAATAGAAATATCTGGGTCAGAATAACCTGACAGCAGAAATGCCAACAGCATCATCATCCATAATGAACAGCAGATGATAATAAGTTACCCCTCCTCCTTATAAAGCTTTTTCATTTTAGCAACATATTCAGTATTTCTCAACTATTTTTGCAATAAATATTTGGGCGATTTTTACAGTAGTAGATTAAAATTCATAATTAACATTTCCACATGTTTCAGAAGCTTACGCTCTCATGAATCTCATGGTAACTTTGGGCTTTTAGCGATTTCTTTGACCTGCTCTGTTTCCTGGGTGGAGAGACTGTACAGCATCACATCACTGACTGATTTTAAAAAAACAAGAATTGGGTTTGAATTTATTTATTTTCTCTCGTTCATGCAGGCTCAAATATAAACATATACCCTCTCTAGCATCTGGTTAAATCTTACTTTAGTCAGACACTCTTGATAGTGTTGATACTGTTATTGTATGTTTTACACATGTTGGTATGGGATGTTGTATTTGTTTTAAATGTTATATACTTATGTGGTATGTGACTTTTGTTGCCATGATGCCAGGTCTCTCTTGGAAATGAGATTTTTAATCTCAGATTTTTACCTGGATAAATAAAGGACTAATAAAATAGTCATTAACAAGCTTCTGGCATAAGTCTTGATATTACTCTTCTTGGGAGAGTTCATTTAAACTGGTTGGTTTCCAGCACAGCGCTGTACTCAGCATTGTAGTATTTTCTAAGTGATGTCTCCCCCATCTTTTTGGTTCATTTCTCTTTCTGAAGTTTCTCACTCTGTTCCTCTCCAGTAGTTACAAGTTTGCCCCTCAACCCTGAAATTTATCACGCTGGAAAGCTTGCAAGTACTCAGAAGCAATCTTTTGTTTTGTAATCATAAACAGCTTCTGTGGCGGGGGCGTGGTTTGCTGACCTGCTGCAGAGGAGGGGTGACACAGTGAGCTCTCTGGGCGGCGGGGAGGCAACAGGTGTACGGGACTGCGTTAATGAGGGAGATGTCTTTTTGTGTTCCCACAGTGAGATGGACCAGATGATGCTGGCAGGGAGACGGGGTGGCTGCGTCCGAGGCGGGTGCCAAAAAGCCGCAGATTATTGTCAAAATAAAAAAGACGCCATGCATAACCCGTGTGTGTGTGGGTCCTGTGTCACAGCTTCCTAATGGCTAAAATCAATAGTGACATTACATATAAGTTAGTATTATAGATCAAATTACCTGGTGAAGTAATTTGCCAAGCTCTGTTTCTACAGTACCATTAGCTGGGGCTGCATACGCTGAGGCTGGAGTGGAAAACAGGCAATGAGGCTCACGTACAAGCTCCACATCCTTTGAGTTTGAGCAGAAATCCAACCCAAGTACTTCACAGAAGTCATTCCACAGGCTGTTAGAGGCCACCACGAGAGCTTGGCAAGGCCTCATTTTCTTAGAATAGACTGCAACACACTCTGGCTTTGGGCAACAAAGTGATTTAATACAAAAGAGTGCTATAAAACATTTACAATAATCAAATGAGTGATTCAGCTGATGGTGAAGGTGGATCACCTGACAGGAGCCACGTTGACACGTTGTTCAGCATTACTGAACGATAGGAATGATTGAAATCTGTACACAGCAGTGAAAAACTGCGGTTCTAGTTCATTTTGCTCCATCGACCATGAAGGCCTCCTCCCCGTTGTCCCTGGGCAGAGCTGCACAGAGCCAACTGACAAGCCTTCAGCTGGATGCCCGATCTCATTTCACATGCAACGGAAAAATGGACACAGGCCTTGTTAAGAGTAATTAACTGCACGCGTGCGCCGCTCTGCATGTGGATATTAATGCAAAGTCAAATGTCAGAGGAACACAGCTCTGTGGCTTCAGAACAAACAAGCACTTATTTACTTGTTCTTGAGGAGCGTCGGGCAGTGCCAGTAGATGACATGCCCGACACGGTTCACTGGTTTGAGATTATTCTGTCAACATGGTTCTCGAGCAGCCTTGAGGGTCGCAGCTGACACGTTACTTCTGCTCTTCTCTGCCTGCTCATTAAACAGTTTTATCTATAAAGTCGCTGATGAGCTGTGCTTTATGTGGTTAGTATATTCTGCTTGTCTTCAAAACACAAGCACACAAATGCACTTGTGCTGTGCGTCTACTGTCACATATGTTGAGCTGCATCAACTCTTTTTATGTTAAAGTCAGTGTTTGCATCCAAACATCAGGTTTGGTGGTTAATGATATCAAGACTGGCGGGAAAATCCACATTAGGAATAACAAAACTGAAAATGGAAAACTGCTCTAGTTTTACCTCTAAAATTATTACTCGTCCTTATGAGACGTCAAAAAACCTTCATCAGTTTTTTGAAAGGGTAACATAGCAAAGTAAAACTGAGTCACAAAGGACAGGAGCCGATCCCAAACTGAGCGGAAGTCAAAGAGGTCTTTCAGAAGAAATGCTTGTCCTGAGATTAAAAACCTTGGTATTTTTTAAAGCTGCATTTGGTATCTGCACATCAGCTGCACATGTGAGCAGAGCAGGTAAACATTTCTGAGTCGGTGTCACGGAGATGACATGAGCAGGCAGTGTGCGACTTTAAGCACGAGCCCAAGGGAAGCTCAGAGAGGAGTCCTTGAATGTCATCAGCCTTCAGGTGGAAAGAGTCTCCTGCAAACAACGATACGGGGTGTCTGAAACGAGAGAAGAACTCACCTGGAGTCTGACAGATGATTTCTCTTGAACTTGTAGAAGTTTGATGTGGAAATAAACAAGAAGTGCTTCAACAGTCCTCTCACACTTATTTACCTTTAAAATATTTGGACTTATTACACCTCTGGTATTGGCAAAAGCATCAGTTCTGATACTTCAACCGTAAGATCATACAAAAAGTTCCTACCATGTGTGGAGCAGGGAAATTATTTTACTGCTATTGTTAAATAATAAATATAATCTGGAGTTTATATTGCATTCAGGGGTTGAACAGTGTGTGTCTTTCAGAAAGGCTAAAAGTAACAGGACAGGAAACAGGCTTGCAGAGAGTTTGCAGAAGCAGGAAGTTATTTTGAGCAGCAGGCTAAGACGAGGCTTTAACAATGTAACAGATAGCTTTAAGAAGGCCTTAAGATGTTATGCATACAGTTATTATGTTGACCTTGTATTTCAGGTGCAGTTATGACTATTTTATACACAATGCATATCTGTGCTTATTAAAGAGTTGGAGCTCGGTCAATTAATTGGGGGTTGGAAGCTTTGTTCGGCGCGATGTCCGGACAATCTATTGTGCAAGTGACTTGGAGCCATAGAAGGAATTGCAATACATGCTTACAAAACACTTATATATCAGGTCATTTCATATTAAGGTTTAAGTAGAGGTTCTTGGTTAAAACATTTATTTAGTAGAAAACATACATATAGTCTCAGTGAGCCTCTGGTCTGGTAAAAGGTCAGAAGTGCAACAGGTGAATTGAGAAAGAGCATGTGGGGTCAACACACACACACACATGAGTTAGATTTATTTAGAGGAGAGATTAGTCATGTCTCGGCAAGAAAGAGGAACAATTCACTTTAAGACAAGAACGGAAAGTACCAGCCATGAAAATAGAAGATGATCTTCTGGGTCAAAAGTCATTGTGGTGTTGATCTGATCTATGTATAAAATGTATCTGTGACGCATGAAGGGGCGTCAGTAAATCAAACCCTGATGCTATAAAATATCTGTTTATGCTTTGATTAAGTCGGAGATCACTTGCTGTCGGCGTACAGAGTGTTCTTCCCACACGTGTGTAGTCATTAAAATCATTGTTTGACCAAGACCTTCTGGACCATGGGTGGTTTGTACTCTCCTTCCTCAATTTTGAACCTTAACATTTGGGGGCTCGTCCGGTGGTTGAGGAGGGAGAATTGGAGGTGTAGATGGAGAAATTTGGTCTTAGGTGGTCTGACGGGCAGACATGAATTCCAGTGGTCGAAGTGAGTGGGCATAAGCCGGCTTATCCAAAAGGTAAGGCACTACCTGTTGAATTATTTCCAAAGTGTGCCAAATTGGACATGATAAAATTTAAGTCTACTCACTGAAGTTACTGGTGGATGTCTGTTTTGATTTTGATGAAAAATCTCATGAGTTGAAGCAGTTAGAGTTCTGCTAAGAAGAAATGAAAGCAGTTAAGAGTCTGATAAGAAAAGTTTAAATACTGGGTTGAAGTCCCAAAGAAATTGAGTTCGAGTCTCAAGTAGTTTGGTAGGGAATTGGTTATTTTGTTGGATAGAGTCCAAATTTGGTCATAAGAGTGGACCTGAGCGGTCAAATTGACCACTAGGTTGCATCTGCCTCAGTCATACACTTGTGTTGGGTGTTGATTGTTGTTTCAAAGTATTATAAATTATTCTAGGACGGCAGTTCGAGTCTGCTAGGAAGCGCAGTTCTCGGAGGTAATGCTCCCTCCCGGCCAAGGACGCTTGGCCCTGACCTATCGGCGAATAGGGTTAGTACGGTTGGCAACCGGGGAGAACTTGGGAACCTCCAAAATAGCTAGGAGTTAGAGTCTCCTTACCGTTTGGAACGGTAGTCTGCGCTTTTTTGGACAGGAGAAGTTGGACTTCGGGCGTGTAACTTTAACCTAACACTTCGGGGTAAGCCTTGGCTGTGAAACGCCAAAAATAGAGCTTCAGGCAAAGTTTGGGTTGGTTGACGCTTTTAAATTGTGTTAGGGATTTTAGAGATGAGGCCAGAAACTGTTGGACAGATACTGGTGAATTGGTCGCAAAAAACTCAGGGAGTTTATCCGCTGGGCGGTTATTTTAAATTTGTCGAAATTGTGTAGGCGCTAAAGCTGACAGATCTGACAGTGGTTGTAAATATAAGACGTCGTTGTAATATAGAATAAGAAAATTTGGTGTGAGAGATCTCTGTGTGTCGAGTCAGTAATGCACTGACTGCCTGCTGCTATTTTTAGATGTGTGTGTGTGAGTGTGAAAATGCAAATTAGTAAGCAGTGAACTGTTTAAGCCACAGTTGGTTTTACAAATACTGCTGCAAACATTGTTGAGTGTGTGTTTAAGATGCCATTTATGTTTATTAGAGGACTATAAATAAAGTTTTGAGTTGCCGTAGTGGATGTATAGTAATTGACTGAGTTTGGATGCAGATATATAAATATATTGAGTGCACTGTATATACTTAAGACTAACACATTACTTTCAGTAGTAACTTTTCTCCAGCATTAGTTGCTGGTGTGGTTTATTTTTTCAATTTCTTGTGTGTGCGGTGAGAATTAATGGAGGTTTCAATTTTTCGTTTGTTTTTTGTTTTTGACTTGCTCTTTCTGATTATGACAAGCATGTCTAAAATACTCTTAGGAAAGTGTGTTTTGAGTTATATTCCTCAACTCTAGTCACAGTTTAAGTGTGAATGCGGTGACTAGAAGGTTTTGAATGATGAATAAAGGTGTGAGAGGTATTTCTTTGGTGATGTAAAGTAGGATGTTTTAAAGTTTGAAAGTGTTTTTAATTTAAGAGATGCATGAGTGATGGTATAAGAGTTTAGTTTATTTAAAAGGTGTGTGTGAGAGGATTATGAAATCATTGTGTGAATGATGCTACATTTTAGATCAAAAGTTAGTAGAATTACAGAGGGTTTGTAGATTGTAAATACAAAATAAGTTTGATTAGCCTGCAGAAACAGAAAAGCAGCTTGAGCTGCTCTGAGAAGCTGTGTGTGTGTGACAGGAAGTTACATGCGCATAAAAGGAAGTGACTGTGACGAGTGAGCACCCAGAGAGAGAAACAGATGAGTTAAACTTTAGGCAGATAAAGCGAATGGAGGTTTTGAGAAAAGAAATGAAAAGGATATTAATTGTATGTTTTAGTGTGTCAACACAGATTACAGATAAATAAAGGTGGACTTCTCTCAACCTGGAATTTTGAGTACGGCGCCAAAACCACTAGAGTAGCATAATTGGGAGAAAACAGGCCAGATTTTGGCTTAAAATTTTACAGCTTGACCTCGCACTTGTCCCCATCCTGAGAAGAAGCTCAAAGGACAGTTAATCTCCTGATGAAGACCGACAGAACATCGTGGACTTCAAGAATTAACAGCAGCCAAAAGACAGTGCAACTGACTTGTTAACACTGAAACCAAACTGACGGGACCAGCAGCAGCATGGAAAAGCACACGGTGCAACATGTACTGTAAATTACAGGCGGGGCAGTTGAACAGTGGGATATTGAGCTGTGGAAAGCACTGGACATTGATTGTCAGATTTGCCATGCTTGGAGTAATCTTGAAAGAGATGACTGAGAGGATCAACAGGAAAGAAGAAACCACGTGATGAAACATGCACGGTGGACAGCAGGCTGGTAAGAACAGTGTGACATGACTGTTTAAAGGCACTGAATGTGGTATTTTGCCAGGCTGGGACTTGATCCAAAAGGAAAATACTGAAGAGAAACAGAGAAGAAACAGACTGTGTTTGCTGGAATTCAAGACAACAAAAGGACACTGAGAGAAGAGGACAGTGACCAGTGAGAGGCGAAGCCGGACGAGTTCGACTGTGAGAATACAGGGTGTAATTGGATTGAAATGAAAGCTTGAACTCATGATGGTTTAGAGATGTCCACCGTCACAAACAAAGAGGTAAACAATAATAGAAAACATACATAGACAAAGTGTTACATGTGAAATTATTTCTGGAAAGAATCAGAAGTGAGATAATTTTGAATTAAGAAATCAGGGAAAAGATGCATGAATTAAACCTGACTATAACATATAGAGGCAATGAAGAAAGCAGCTTACACTCACTGAACATTAACAAAATACATAGGAAAAGCAATGAAGACCTGCTTACACGTATATACATGACATAAGTTGGGATTTCTGACCAGAGAGAGGGAAACGGGTAGTTTAAGTACTTATGATAATAATGAAAATGTCTCAGTTGTGTTTCTTTAGGGGCGAAACAGATCTGGATCAATTTTCCACGTGCAGCGGTCGGAAGAAACCTGTAGGTTAACTTGACTGGACATGCCAAGGCAAGTTTCTGGTTGAATTGTTCACAGCGCCATGTCTCCATAAACCTGACAAGTGGGCCCTAACTTCTGGCTGAGGAGCAGGAATGCTGTTAACAAGGTGGGAACTTAAAATTTGGGTTAGCAAATTTGGGAAAGACAACTGACGGCTTGAGTGGAGAATTGTGCAGGAGTCTGACACACTGCAAAAGCAACATATGCAAATTCACATACACAAACAGAAAATGCATTAACCTTATGAAGACAAGACAAGCTCATGGAGATTAATGCATAGACACTGATTAAACCTGGCTAAGAACACAAACATATGCAATGAAGAACAGCTTGCTATTTTGTATGAATGATACAATGGTGTGAATGTTTAATAAAATGCATTTGAGTTTGTAATTGAGGAATAGAAGAAGCCATATGACAAAGGGAGTGAGTTATGTAAATAAAAGTGATTAAAGTAGTTTTAAAAGAGTGACTTAGGAGTGCTCTCTCGTACTGCGTGATCAAAACCAGTGATCACTGTAGAAAGAAATAACATAATTTAATAAGTTGGGAATGTTTAAACATATGTTTCTGTTGTTACAGCAACTCATTGAGAGATGACTCAGTATGCAAATTAGTTGGAGTGAGTGGTGACGAAGGAACTTCCTGTGTGTGTGTGACTGAGGAAGTGACTTTCAGAAGAGGAAGCATAGCAGAGAAGAGAAGTACAGATTTGGGTAGGAAATTTATAGTTTAGTGATATGTTGTTGTAAGGGGGGTTATGTTTTATGCTGAATTGAAGTATGTTACAGAGCATAAGGGGGTGATTTTTGTGTGCAAATTGTGTGGTTTTAATGAGACTTTCGGTGTATTGAGGAGGTGAAATTATGTGGTGGCAAAACTTTTGTGTGTTTAAGGTTGTTGAGGTTGTTGTGGTGATGGGTTGATTCTGTCAGTTAGGTTCGGGTTGTTGTTGTTTTTGTTTTTAATAGAGGGAGTTTTAGGAAACATGGACATGTCTAAAATTGGGCCCATTATTTTTAACAGTGCACTTAAAGAAAACCTGTCAGGTGATTTTGTTTTGTTTTTATGAGCTAACAATCAGCTCTATTTTTTCCATTTCTGTTTTAAGCAGGCCTGCAACAGTGAATAACGGCGCTGAAAATCATCGGGAGGAGCAAATATAAGGGGGCTTTCCAGATTTCAATTGGCTGAGGAGAAAGCTACCTGGGGACTATTCAGGTCGTAAGTCCCTGTAAAAAGGATTTTATGCGAGTCAATCCAGTCCAAAAGCATAAAGAAATATTTTCCTATGGAAAATAAAAAATGACTGAGCTCATTTTGCTGAGGGTGGAGAATCTGACGCGGGAAGCTCCACTATTAGCAAAAATATGGAGTAAATGTGTGAGTGAATGTGAGGATGAATAAATGTGGACAAACAATTTGCTTTTACCAGAGAAAATTTCTGTTTTGTTTTGTTGACTGGGGTTAGATTATGGGATTATAGTATATTGTTGGGAGAATGCCAAATGTTAAAGGGGAAACATTTTGATGTAACTCAGTTACCATTAATTGTAGAAACACATGACTGATAATTGTTCTGTTTTAAGTTTATTTTTATGATATAGGTTGGAACATGAGTGGGGAAAACTGAGCATTTTAAGTTTTGTATAGTATCTTTAGGGTTTATTAATTTAATTGTTTAATAATTTAGGATCATTTTAGGACTTTTGGGGTTTTTGATCATTTGGATATGGTAAAACTGAAACTGTTATTTTTATGTTAAGGTTAAAGGATTAAAGAACTGAATCCTGTTTAGAAGATACAATACCAGGGTTCAAAGCTGTGAATAAATCTTAGAGGGAAAATTAGTGAGGGTTGAAGGAGTAGAACAGGTTTGATTTCTTTTGATTTCTAGAAGTAGTGGTTATAATGTAAGCTTACACATACAGATATTACATAGATTTATTTTTAGGATAAAGGGGAGAGCTTATAAATAGAAATGATTTTTATACATATTGCATTTTTTGATATGAGTTATTGAAGTTATTGAAGGATTGCACACGCTTACAGACACAGAGTTAAGAAACACACATGACAGTATTGATTCCAGGCAAAAGGCCTCAAATTCATTTAGCTTTTTGACTGAACTTAAAGAAGGACCAAAGAGGAAGGAAAGCATATATTTTGGTTAAGTCTGATAAATTAGAATTAGAAGGTATTGTTACATTAAAGGGAGCAAATGAAATAAAAAGGCTATACCAAAAACGGGTTATAACATAGGAAATGTGAGGTTAAAATGAAGTTAACACATAGGAGTTGTTTTTAGGCAGCATTTAGCTATGATGAAATGTATACAGGAGTAATTGCTTATATGCTTAAACTTAATTGATTAAAGTGGTTGTTTTCTTTTGGATCTTTTAGAGTAGAGGAACTTGCAGCAGCGACAATTTGTGCACAGGATGTTGATGATCAGATAAGGGAAAAATAGAGCGAGCAACCGGACGTGAAAGCAGGGCTTAAAGAGTTTTAAAGTGATGAGTAACGTTGAAGAATATACATAAATACAAGTCAATAAGTTAAGAGCATAATTAGGATCAGGCTTTTGATTAAAGAGTCCCAAATAGGATAAGTTAGGGAGGTGCAGGAAAAGGTGTTTTGTTTCCTTTGCAGAAGATCGATCTCAACGACCACAGGGAGGTCCGAGGCCGCAAGAGAGGGACCGAGAAAACCAAAGCTTACACATGGAGTGTTCTCGAAGGGGAGCTGGTGTTTATTACTGGACCAAATAGATGACATGAGGTTGTCTGATTTGCTGAGCGAGGACACAATGTATTGCGACCTCTGGTGTTCCAGAGGTCGAGAGAGGGAGTGTGGAGCAGGGAAATTATTTTACTGCTATTGTTAAATAATAAATATAATCTGGAGTTTATATTGCATTCAGGGGTTGAACAGTGTGTGTCTTTCAGAAAGGCTAAAAGTAACAGGACAGGAAACAGGCTTGCAGAGAGTTTGCAGAAGCAGGAAGTTATTTTGAGCAGCAGGCTAAGACGAGGCTTTAACAATGTAACAGATAGCTTTAAGAAGGCCTTAAGATGTTATGCATACAGTTATTATGTTGACCTTGTATTTCAGGTGCAGTTATGACTATTTTATACACAATGCATATCTGTGCTTATTAAAGAGTTGGAGCTCGGTCAATTAATTGGGGGTCGGAAGCTTTGTTCGGCGCGATGTTCGGACAATCTATTGTGCAAGTGACTTGGAGCCATAGAAGGAATTGCAATACATGCTTACAAAACACTTATATATCAGGTCATTTCATATTAAGGTTTAAGTAGAGGTTCTTGGTTAAAACATTTATTTAGTAGAAAACATACATATAGTCTCAGTGAGCCTCTGGTCTGGTAAAAGGTCAGAAGTGCAACAGGTGAATTGAGAAAGAGCATGTGAGGTCAACACACACACACACATGAGTTAGATTTATTTAGAGGAGAGATTAGTCATGTCTCGGCAAGAAAGAGGAACAATTCACTTTAAGACAAGAACGGAAAGTACCAGCCATGAAAATAGAAGATGATCTTCTGGGTTAAAAGTCATTGTGGTGTTGATCTGATCTATGTATAAAATGTATCTGTGACGCATGAAGGGGCGTCAGTAAATCAAACCCTGATGCTATAAAATATCTGTTTATGCTTTGATTAAGTCGGAGATCACTTGCTGTCGGCGTACAGAGTGTTCTTCCCACACGTGTGTAGTCATTAAAATCATTGTTTGACCAAGACCTTCTGGACCATGGGTGGTTTGTACTCTCCTTCCTCAATTTTGAACCTTAACACATGTGAATAACATGTGCACAAACAACCCGCGGCAGGTCGAATAACACTGTAGAATAATGACATTTTAATGCCTGTTTCATTTAGGTCGGGTTTTTATCTTTTTCAGATCTGGAGATGTGTGAGCGGAGCATGCAGGAATAAGCAAATAAAAACTGGCAGCAATAATAATGAATGCAGAGAAAATGTGGAAGGTCAAAAAAAGTTTTAAAGCCATTAATTGAAAAAGCATAAGCCAGCCAATGTGCCTGAAGCAAAAGCTGACAACGGTATATTTGGTTCACAGTTAATCAGACTTGAATAAAGCCTTTCAAAAGCAAAGTTCAGAAACATGCACACATAAAGAAGGAAATGTTGAAACTTAAAAAGAGAACCTTTATTGGTGATGATAATCAAAGTTCTTCAGTTTTTTCTGTGCGTTTCTATTAAAGGTTCTCTGTCTGAGACCACCCACCCATCCCTCCATCAGTCTTCTTATCTAGCTCAGGGTTGAGGGGATGCTGCAGCCCACCAGCTGTGACGGGACGAGAGGATAGTCTATCTCAGAGCTCAGACTGCATCACTATTGTCATATTTTAATCTGAAATTACAATGTGATTGATTGTGAGGTAAATTTATTTGAAGAGACACTTAAAGTTCAAACTGGTTCTTTTCACTTTCCCAGCATGTTTCAGTTTTGTGGGACTTTTCTTCCAGAATATAATTTTTGTTGGGCTTTCCTAAACTCTCCAGTCACCTTGTGTGCTGCCAACACTTTCCACCAATATTTGTTGTTTTAAGTTGTTTTCTTTTGTTTTAACTAAAGTTACCTTTTGGCTCATCATTCCTGGCTGCAATATCCTGCAACCTGCCTTTGGGGTCTCATTTTGACCTTACTATAATGGATTGGTGTGTCCGTCCCCCGTGTTCACAAATAATGAGAATTACACTGAACTGCTAGAGTTATAAATCCACTCAGGAGGGATCTTATAAAGCACTTCAGTGTCCATGATTGGTGGGTAAACTTTATAATCCAATTCTATAAACCGAGCCCCGAGCAGAAACACGCAGCTGCTTCCCACAGCTCTAAAGAATAAGACTGTGTTGCACTTTAAACTTCATTGTTTTCTTCTGGATACCAATACTCAAACACTAAAAAAAACCATCTCTAAGAAACAACAGCTTCCAGTGGAAAAGCCCAAGTTTGAAGTAAAGAAGCAATTACCAGACATGACCAGGTTCTCACATGTTATCAGAGTTGAAATGAATTGGAGTCCAGTGCTGAAAAAGCATTAAAAGCTATTACACGTCTGTGGCTCATGCACACTGTATTCCAGTCATGGCAGCCATCAGTGACCTTTTCACCCAAAATCTGCGAGCTGACAGACTCAACAGTGCAGAGCCTGCAGCTGTAAGTACTCTAAGCTGTTGTACCTCCCTCAAGAACAATAGGAAAGATTGCAGTGTAGTTATCTACTCAGTCAGTAAGGCTGGTACTGGGCAAGTCTGTCAGATACCTCAACACAATCAGGTACAATTCAGGACGTTCAGCTGAAGTTACAAAACAGCTCGTCGTTTCAGACTCATCAAAATTATTTCAAGTAAATAACAAAACAAACACAAAGGAACAGAACAGGAGCAAATCAAAGACAGACAACAAAGACAACCGTGAGCTGATCATTCATTTATAGTATAACAAAATCTGGTTTAGAAGCACATAAGTAAAGTTCTTCATAGATGAGTACAAATGTGTACAGAGACCTGTCATCAGATTGAGTAACGTGGCAGTTTCACCAGTGGATGCTTAGAATAACAGTACCTGTTATATCTTTCAAACAGCTTCCCACGACCGTCCAACTCTTTCACATTATGATTTTTACAGCAGCTTTGTTTTCGAACGCTCCAGCAGAACCTGTTCACCTCGGAAATTATTCAACCATGAATGTGCGCTTGTATATTTGAATGGTCAGTCTGCCCCTGCTGATGTCACATTCTTTTAAAAGCAGATTTCTTGTGATTTTTAATTGTTTCACAGAACAAGATGGCAACAAATACTCAAACTGAGGCTTCAGAATGGGACTAAAAATTAGCTGGTAATGCTAATGGCTATGCCCACCTTTGGTTTACAGTCTTTGTGCAGCTATCTGGCCTCTCATGGAGTAGATTCACATCTCTGGTGCGACAGCAGATAGGAAGAATATTGTTAAATATTCGTTGACATGTCTGTTAAACGTCTGATAAACATGTGCATTGGCACTCTAATTGCTCTTATGTGGCTTAAACATGGCCAACTGTATAGCATTAATGCTAAATAGTAAATGAAAGTATGCTTTTTGTAACGACTTACTGAAAACTGAGCATAACGTTAGTGTGACACTGAGCTCAGTCCCAGACATCAGCTGATTTTGGCTGATACCCTTCTGCACATCCTTCTGGCAAATCTCATCGATCTGATCTCAGCTTCTTCAGCTGCCTGTAGTTTTGCTGCCTCTGCAAGCGGCTTTGCAACTCACCTTCTTTTCAAGCTAGCCCTGCGATTTCTGCCATAATCAGCACTCTCTGCTCTCACCTTTAAGGTCAACAATCCTGTTTTGAGGTAACATAGCTTTTGTTCTGTATGTTTAAAGATTAGGAAAAAAAACTATTGTGACCAGCTGTTTTACAAAAATAATGAGCTGTTGTAAACTACATTTGGGGGGGTGTTTTTACAGATTATCAGTGGTGCCAGTTAGCCACATCAGACTAAGTCTGATATACAATTATATGAGAGGCCGACTTCCAGATTTTGAGGCATTTAGTGACTATAAGTTATTTTGAAGAATCTGAAGAATATAATTTTTTCACTGACAAACATCAGATTTTTTTATTTGCAGTATACACAATAACACCACGGCTCAGATAGCTCCATAGCTATATATACTTAAAGCTCTTCTATCCATGAGGTTATGAAATTGTGAATTTTCGTGTGATGCCCCTGATTAGCCATTATGGCACGCACACTTTGCCCTTAATAGTGGTCTAATATCAGGCCTTGAACCGTTAAACCTACTACAGCAGAGCAGAGGAGATAAGACGAGAAGGGTCTGGCTGCAGCCACTGTGGAGCTCCACAGTGGCTGCAGCCAGATGCTCTTGGATAAGACCCCTAATTCCAGATAACGACACGTCTTTCATGTAGCCTGTCAATAAGTTAGTGTTTGAAGAGTATAGTAAGCAGCTATCTTCTAACAGCAGATTGTGATAAGAAGACAATTACAGAGCAAAGATGTTTTGCTTACAGGCTTAGTTCTTCAGTCTGAAAGTTAAAAGACTTTAAATCCTCAAAATAGTTAAGCTGAAAATAATTAATGAAGAAGTTCTCCTGGTCAGTGTATGTTTAGCAGGAAGGGTGCAAGAATTTCATGCAGCAATTATTACAGTATTTCAGGTTTTTTAAGCACGTTGGCACATGTGACAGGGTGATAACAGCTGACTATTCTAATATCTGCTGTCTGTGGATGGGAGGGAGAAAAAGGACATTTTCAAGTTTGGTGCTGCAGAGATAAGCTGATAATAGCTGCAGGTGTACTGTGTGGCAGACCTTCCCAAAGTGTGGGGCCCCATTGCCCCAGGGGGGGCGCGGTATGAAAAGGGAAAAAAACAAACAAAAAACGCTTGGACACTGCTGGCACGGGCGCCCACACAAACTCAGAGCAGGAGATGAAGCATCGCTGAATATGTTTCCAAACCAACTTCATTCTAAGCCAAAGACTAGAAAATATGGTGAAGCAACTCTTCCCTTTGGTTTCACCTGCACAGGTGCTGAGGTAGGTCTCCCTGCAGGATTGGTCTTTCCTGTGTCTGGAGCAGCGCTGGGCTGTTTAGATCACGGACAAACAGGATCCCACATTCTTGATTTTTAGTTCACAAACACTTGTTGTAATGACTATCTGCTCCTGACATGTTGGAGATGTTTGCTCTTTATACAGTAAAGTTACAGCTGGATACAAATAACATCAGGCTGATCCTGCCACGATTTGTCCGCCCCTGTCTAAATCAGAATCAGAATCAGAATCAGAATACTTTATTGATCCCTGGGGGAAATTATTTTTTGTTACAGTGCTCCATTATAAACCAACATTACGACAAGACAGACAATACACCAACTAAGAATAGTACAATATATACATATATATACATACATACATACATAAGTCACTCATAAATAAATAGCTGGAAAAGAAACATGTGTAGTTATACCATCAAATCACAGACTAACAGGATCCCACAGCTGTTTATGTTTTTAAACCCATTTTGAACAGAGAGGCGTTTTTTGAAAAATGTATTGACAGCAATGTTGAACATTATTACACAGGAAAAAACAACTACAGGTAAAATAATGACACCGTGACGCCTCTGCCTTTGTAAATGGAGGGACAGTAACTGCGTGTAAAACCTGCAGACAGTCAGATTAACAGTATTTCGTCTCTATCATTCTGCAATTCATCTCATGTAAACAATAACGTGGCCACAGCGTGACGTGAAAAAGGCACATACCTTTGATGTTGCCAGACGAACTCTGTATTCCTCGTAAAATGCAAAAAACAAGTTTTTAAAATCTCCGTTTTCGGTGATTGGAAACGCCGTTTACGTAGACGAAACAGCTGCGCTTTCAAAAATACCCGTGTAGGTGCGGACGCAGCGTAAAAGAGTTAGTAGTTTCTTTTATTACCACCTGTAATTTATTGCAGATTACTTGTATTTGCTTAATTGTTTACTAAATGTTTGAGGTGTGAAATAAATCGCAATGGATGAATATGGGCGTGTGTGGTTGGAGGATGTGTTAGTGCGGGGGGGTGTCACAGAGGAGAAGAGCCCAAATGTAGGCTGGAAATTAAAGATACATCTGTGCACTGTACAGGAGGTTGTCGAAATGTTTGGAGAAATGCGCCATTATTATTTCTCTTTTGTTTTTGTCAATTTTGAACAGAACATTTTGTGAAATGTGTTTTCACTTTTTGTTAAAGTTCTAATCGATAACCAAAGATAAACAGCTCGGCATAAATGTCAGTGCAAGAAAACAGAATTTATCCCAAACTGTAACCACCATCCCCAAGAAGTGAAATAGAGTTACAGACCGACCGAAGCACACAGACCAAGTTTGCAGCAGGCTGTCCGTCTACAAAGCCACATCATTGTAATTGATTTTTGTCGTTTCCTCTGCCACTGCGTTGCAGTTTGTCACTTTGCTGTTTTCGTTCAGTCAGCGTGATGGTCACTGTAGCTACAATGTTTTCCAGATTTCATGGCTTTAGGCTTATGAGATGCACAGAAGCAGAGTTACTGTTTGCACTGTTTATAGTAAGCAGTGCGTTTCAGCACTGGACAGCTGACAGGCTGACAGATGTTTAAAGCTGAGATTTGGACATAGTGAAGCAGGAGGTAACAGTTAGTGTGATTCCTGTAAAAAGTCATCACAGCAGCTGAGTCCAGCTCTTAAAATGAAACTTGCATTCAGCTAAAAGTTGATAAACCAACAGCGACATGGTACCCGGGATGTCCTTTAGTTTGTCTTCGTTTCTTCCTGTGCCTGTTGTGATGATTTTGTTTACCTTCTGTGTTACTTTGAAGGTTAGTTTTGTCATGTCTCACTTTAAGGTTTTGTTTTTTCTTTGCTTTTCAGTTTTAAACAGATTTTGAAGGATTTCTAAAATAATGTTTTTTTGTTTTTATGAAAGTTGGTTGTTAAGCACTGTAGTTTCAGCTGCCTCTCAGCCACTCTCTAATGTGTGTACGTAGTCCAGTCTTTGTCTTTGTCAGATTGTCTGGTTTGTGGGTCCACCTCTCAGTTAATGGGCTTCTTTTGCTTGTTTTATTCTTTGAATTTTCTGTATATTGTATTCTTTGGTCGCCCAATAACAGTTTGCTTTTCATTGTTTAACTTGCCTATGCTCTGCATTTGGGTCCTCTGATGTTTGACTGTTTTTATATGGCATATACTACAGTTTGAGTTTGACATGAGCCTTGAAACTCAATGTTAGCCACAACTAACTTAGCTAATTATAGGCCAATCTCCAACCTTCCTTTCATATCAAACATCCTTGAAAGAGTAGTTGTCAAACAGCTAACAGATCATCTGCAGAGGTTTATTTGAAGAGTTTCAGTCAGGTTTCAGAGCTCATCACAGCACAGAAACAGCTTTAGTGAAGGTTACAAATGATCTTCTTATGGCCTCTGACAGTGGACTCATCTCTGTGCTTGTCCTGCTAGACCTCAGTGCAGCGTTCGATACTGTCGACCATAATATCCTATTAGAGCGATTAGAACATGCTGTAGGTATTACAGGTACTGTGCTGCAGTGGTTTGTATCATATCTATCTCATAGACTCCAGTTTGTGCATGTAAATGGAGAGTCCTCTTCACACACTGAGGTTAATTATGGAGTTCCACAGGGTTCAGTGCTAGGACCAATTCTGTTTACATTATACATGCTTCCCTTAGGCAGCATCATTAGAAGACATAGCATACATTTACACTGCTATGCTGATGACACCCAGCTCTATCTGTCCATGAAGCCAGATAACACACACCAATGAGTTAAACTGCAGGAATGTCTTAAAGACATAAAGACCTGGATGGCCGCTAACTTTCTGCTTCTTAATTCAGATCAAACTGAGGTTATTGTACTCGGCCCTGAAAATCTTAGAAATATGGTATCTAAGCAGATTCTTACTCTGGATGGCATTACCTTGGCCTCCAGTAACGCTGTGAGGAACCTTGGAGTCATTTTTGACCAGGACATGTCCTTCAATGCACATATTAAACAAATATGTAAGACTGCTTTCTTCCATTTGCGCAACACTCTAAAGTTAGAAATATCCTGTCTCAGACTGACGCTGAAAAACTAGTTCATGCATTTATTACTTCCAGGCTGGACGACTGTAATTCATTATTATCAGGAAGTCCTAAAAACTCACTGAAAAGCCTTCAGCTGATCCAAAATGCTGCAGCAAGAGTCCTGACAGGGACTAGAAAGAGAGAGCAGATTTCTCCTGTAGTGGCTTCCTGTTAAATCCAGAATTCAAAATCCTGCTCCTCACATACAAGGTCTTAAATAATCAGGCCCCATCTTATCTTAATGACCTTGTAGTACCATATCACCCTATTAGAGCACTTCGCTCTCGCTCTGCAGGCCTACTTGTTGTTCCTAGAGTATTTAAAAGTAGAATGGGAGGCAGAGCCTTCAGTTTTCAGGCCCCTCTTCTGTGGAACCAGCTTCCAGTTTGGATTCAGGAGACAGACACTATCTCTACTTTCAAGATTAGGCTTCAAACTTTCCTTTTTGCTAAAGCATATAGTTAGGGCTGGACCAGGTGACCCTGAATCCTCCCTTAGTTATGCTGCAATAGACGTAGGCTGCCGGGGGATTCCCATGATGCATTGAGTTTTTCCTTTCCAGTCACCTTTCTCACTCACTATGTGTTAACAGACCTCTCTGCACTGAATCATATCTGTTATTAACCTCTGTCTCTCTTCCACAGCATGTCTTCATCCTGTCTTCCTTCTCTCACCCCAACCAATCACAGCAGATGGCCCCGCCCCTCCCTGAGCCTGGTTCTGCCGGAGGTTTCTTCCTGTTAAAAAGGAGTTTTCCCTTCCCACTGTCGCCAAAGTGCTGCTCATAGGGGGTCATATGACTGTTGGGTTTTTCTCTGTATCTATGAAGCGCCTTGAGGCGACTTATGTTGTGATTTGGTGCCATATAAATAAAAATTGAATTGAATTGAACTGTTGTTATGTTATGTTCAGCTTGGGTTCAGGACACTGGAGACATGAGACTGATAGGGCTGGGTCACATGACCTTAAGAAGTCCTTCATTTATGTTGCTATAGCTTCAATTTATCGGGAGAAATAATAAATAAATACAAAAAATTGAGCGTTTATCCTTCCTTCTTTTCACTCCTCTGTAGATTTGAATGCTACTATTGTCAGTAGTAGTACATATATCAATAACCATGATTAATCAGCTTATTTCAGCCAAAGGATAAACTGCAGGCAAAGCCCAGTAAAAGTGAAATAACAGCGACTTTTAACAGTAAATCATGCAAAGCTACTCTAGTATTAGAATAAAAATAATATGGAGCAGGAATGACTAGGATATATCCCCTTCAACTAATCCTATGGCTAATATTATTCAGCCTGCAGCTGGCTGCACTTGTAAATCTGCAGCTTCTAAACTTAGTGCTTGCAAACATAGCTGCCCCTCAGAAGTTGTCCTTCTCGTATAGGTTCTGTTTTAAAGCAGCCATGTCTCTACAGCGCCTTTGTGTGGGAGTACTTAGAGCCTGTCTGCTGTTCAGGGATCAAAGGTTCGTAAGAAACTCAGACACAAAGAGAAATGTAGCTTTGCAGCTCATTCCTCAAAATCACGAAGCTTTAAGAATTGAACTGGAACTGATCTGGAAAAATGTGTGACTCAATTCTTTGCTTAAAATACAGAAAATATTCATCACTGTGCTATCAAGCACAGAGAAGACCTCGTCGCAGTATATCTTGTCTGGGATATTCAAAAAGATTAAAGTGTAAAGCACCACTTATAGTCCCTCGAGGGCGCAGAGAAGATGACACCACTGAGGGCAGCACCTTTATGACAGATACAAAAATCATCAGTACAAAACAGATGAGTTGAAGCTTTGCTTTCCAGTTCATCTGAAAGAGTGTTTGGTTTGATTTCACTCTTGTTTTTTTTTCTTTTGATGTGGTCGTTTTTTTAACCTGAGTTATTTTATTTCCATTTCACCTTCTCTTGTGTGACAGTCCTGGATTGACAGGGTCAGGTCATGAACGCACACCTCTCACTGTTCTCAAACATGTTCTGCACCACCGTCGCATGCTTCGCCGCCACTCCTGACTTCTTAATGCAGTCCCACTATTTTTTTTTATAATTGAAGTCTTTATTTGTTTTTAACATTTCACAACACGAAAACAAACAAAACAACCAACAAACAACAACAGAAAAATATATATATATATATATAAAAAATATAATAATAATAAAAAAAATTAAATAAAAAAAAACCCTCAAATCAGTTAACTCAAATCTTTAAGTCATTCCCTTACTTAGTGCCTACACAAACAAACAGTGCAGCAAGCGTACAACATGACTAAAGATAATTGCCCTGACCAAATAAGTTCCAACCATCTCAGCCAAAAACACGTCCCCACGATTTGTCAAAACCCTCCCTATCATCATTAATCCTAGCCAAGAGTTTTTCATACGACACCATTTTCAGCATATTTTCTTTCCACCTATTATATTCTGGAGGAGACGGTTCCTTCCATACACTGAGAATAACTCGAGCCGCTGCGATCACCCCCACCTTTATAACCACAAAGTCATATTTTGAAACCCCAGGTAATACTGACCGATCCCCTAATAAGCACAGTCTTGGTGACAGGGGTATCATCAAACCAATCCACCTTCCTATTTTGTCCAATACTTTTTGCCAAAAGGGATAAACTTTCCCACATTCCCAAATAGCATGTATAAATGTCCCTGGATCTGAACTACATTTCCAGCATACATTACTGGGACTAATTCCCATTCTATAAAGTTTGGATGGAGTGAAGTACCACCTGTGTATTAATTTATACTGAGTAAATTTACCCCTGGCCTCTCTTATATATTTATCAGAGAATGACAAAATTCTGCGCCAGTCTTCTTTAGAAATTGCACAACCCAGATCCCTCTGCCATATAATCCTCAAGTTTTCACATATCTCTTTTTTTGGATTGTTAAACAGTTTGTAGAAAACCGCCGCCCTATGTGCTGTACTGGACAATTCTAAAAACTCCACCACCATATTCGAGCTTTGAGCAAATTTTCCTTTGGTAACACAATCCCTTATTTGTAAATATTTCCAAAAATTATTTTCTCTTATCAAACCGTATTTTCGGGTTATTTCAGCAAATGACATAAACACTCCCCCTGAGTAAAGATCACTTATCCTGCGTATGCCTTTGACAAGCCATTCCTTCCAGAACACAGTTTTCCGCCCAATCCTTACAGCAATATTGTTCCATAGCGAGGCATAAGGTTGTCTTAGATGAGATGCTCCACACAACTTGTGCACCTCCACCCAGACAGCTTTGGAATACCCGAGCACTGGGTTATCATGAGAGTCTTGTCCATTAGTTGCCGCGCCCTGCGAGAGAACATCCAAAGGTGTGAAGGGGCTCGCTAGTTCCTGTTCGATCTTCATCCAGCTCAGCTCAGAGCCCGATCCTGTCCAGTATTTGGCCAGTCTTGACAATTCAAAAGCTAAATTATACAACTTCACATTTGGGAGGGCCATTCCCCCAATGTCTTTAGAGGCCCACATTTTCTTTATATTCACTCTCGGCTTCTTGTTATTCCACAAAAAATCTTTGATTAACTTCTCAATTTGACCAAATATGTGCAAAGGAATCCGTACAGGTAACATCATGGAAACATAATTGAACTGTGGGACCACCATCATTTTAATCACATTAACTTTACCCCATAGTGTAAGATTCAATTTACCCCATTTATCCAGATTTGTTTTTATCTTTAGGAGGAGAGGTTCCACATTTGAAAGCATAATATCCTCCAAGTCGGGTTTTAATAATATTCCTAAATACTTCATACCTGAAGGTGAGTACTTAAAATTGAATGGAGTAACGCATCCAGAATGACATGATGCTGACAATGGCATGCCCTCTGACTTGTCCCAGTTTATCTTATAACCTGACAACCCTGAAAATGACTCAACACACGTGAGTAGCGCTGGTAGAGACTGCATGGGATCTGTCAATACTGCTAAGATGTCATCAGCATATAGAAACAACTTGTGTTCCATACCCCCTGCATGAACACCTCTGACACCCCTGTTTGCTCGAATAGCCAAGGCCAGCGGTTCCAGAAATATTGTAAAAAGCAACGGGGACAAAGGGCACCCCTGTCGGGTCCCGCGAGTAAGATGAAAAAACCCTGACACCAATCCATTTGTCAAAACCGCTGCCCTTGGACTTGCATATACAGTTTTGACCCAATTACAAAACCCAGGCCCAAACCCGAACCTTGCGAGGGTCGTCATAAGGAAGCCCCATTCCACCCGATCAAAGGCCTTCTCAGCATCTAGCGAAAAGGCCGCAACCGGGGTTAGGTTAGATTCGCTTCTGTGCATGAGATGAAGAAGTCTTCTAATGTTATCACCTGAGGACCTATTTTTAATAAAGCCAACCTGGTCACCATTAATGATATCTGGTAATATTTGATCCAGGCGGGAGGCCAAAACCTTTGTCAAAATTTTGCAATCAACGCCCAAAAGGCTTACAGGCCGGTAATTTGCTGGGTCCGACAGATCCCTATCCTTTTTAGGAATAAGGGAGATCAGTGCTTCATTAAACGTACTCGGCAAGGAACCTATCTCCAATGCCTCAAGGTAAACTTTATGCAGGACTGGGGCTAAAATATCGATATATTTCTTATAATACTCAATCGGGAAGCCATCCAAGCCTGGCGATTTCCCATTCTTCATTAATAAGATCGCAGCCCTGACCTCTTCTTCCGTTATAGGCTCATCCAGTCTCGTTTTCTGTTCCCCAGAGAGAGTAGGTAATTGTAGACCTGAAAAAAATGTCTCCACCTCCCCTTCATCAAGCGCACCAGCAGACGTATACAAATCTTGATAAAATAATTGGAAAACTGAGTTTATTTCCTTCGATGAGGTTATCACTTGGCCGTCCTTCTTAATCATAGATATATTATTCAAATTATCTTGCTGCTTCAGTTGTCTTGCCAATAGTCTTCCACTCTTTTCGCCACCTTCATAAAATTTTGTTTTGAGCCTAAATAAGGCATATTCCGCCTTTTTGTTATAAATGTCATTCAACTGGTATTTTAATTTACATATAGTCTGATATTTATAATTTGAATATTGACTCGCTAAGTCCTTCTCCAACTCCCGTATTTCTTTATCCAAGGTTTCTACCCGTTCTAGATCACTTTTCTTAACTTTTGATGCGTATGTAATCATCTTTCCTCTTATATATGCTTTAGACGCTTCCCAAACTGTGGCTACTTTGTCTGTGGAACCCATATTGATTTCGAAAAAATTTTTGAGATCCTTTGTTAACTCCTCACTAAAACTCTTGTTCTGCAACAACATCGTGTTAAGCCTCCAGCGGCCCCTCTTCGTTCTATCCGTGTTCAAGTCAATTTGCAACTCTACTGTGGCATGATCACTAATAGCAATGGCACCAATCTCACAGTCTACGACTGACTCGACCAGAGACTTTGATATTAAGGCGAAATCTATCCTCGAATATGTTTTATGACAGTTGGAGTAAAACGTGTATTCCCTTGAACTGGGATTAACTAACCTCCAAATGTCCGTTAAGCAAAGATCCTCTGTCAGTAAATGAACAGCCTCTCTGTCCCTGGGTGTAGACGTACCCCTGGGATTACTCTTATCAATTATCCCATCCATCACCTGGTTGAAATCCCCAGCCAATATCAGCTGCCCCACATGATCCCCTATTATCTTATTAATTTTGTGAAAAAAAAACTGGCTCTTCCTTATTAGGTGCATAAATATTGCACAAAACTGTTCGAACCCCATTAATTAAGGCCTCCAAGCATATAATGCGTCCTTCGTCATCATTATACTTCTTCAGCAACACGAAGCTTAATTTCTTATTAACAAGGATCAATACACCATTTCGTTTACTCGAATATGAACTATGAAAAACGGAGCCCACCCAGTCTCGTTTAAATTTTTTCGCCTCTTCTTCCCCCGCAACGTGGGATTCCTGAATAAACACTATATCTGCATTTTTAGATTTTAAGTATGTTAGAACCTTCCTCCTCTTGATTGGGTCCCCACATCCGTTTATGTTCCACGATATTATTTTAGTATACCTGTTCATCGCTTTCTAACAGAAATGTGGTAAGGCACACCTTGTGCGCTTTACAACACAACACAAATATATGCATAGGCACTCAATATTACAAAACCCATCTGGTCTTATCAAACTAGCCGTCATTAAAAAACAACAAAAAAACAAACAAACCTGAACAAAACCAACACCCTTCTTTGCATAGCAACTCTGAACAACGTTGCTAAGCGCCCCCTCCCTCCCCTCCCACCCAAGCCTAACTAACTTTAGCTTGAGACCCCAAACTGCTCGTGGTCCGTGAGACACGCTAATCATCCAACAGCAGCACCACCGCCGCAGCCCCATTGTGCCCATTGTTTGTTTGTTACCTTATTTTAAAATCCACATACACTACTCCGATCTGTTACATCATGTCCCGCATTCCTCTAAGTCGACTCCTGCAGAAATTTCTCGGCCTCTTTTCCGTCTTTGAATGCTTTCTTTTGTCCGTTCCACGTGAAAACGAGCGTTGCAGAATACATCAGCCTATGCTTCACTTGTAGCTCCCGAAGACGCCTCTTCACCGGATTGAATGCCTTCCTCTTCTCCGCCAGCTCCTTTGTAACATCTTCAAAGAAGGAAAGCTTGGAGCCTTGCCAATCGACTCCACGCCTCTCTCTGGCCACCCGAAGCACTTTCTCCCTAGCAGATGAACGTAGAAAGCGGACATGTATCACCCTGGGAGGCTCGGTAGGTTCCGGCATTGGTACCGGGGAACGGTGGGCACGTTCAATTTCAAATTCACTTCCAGAAAGCTCAAATGCTTTGGCCAGTATCTCCATCACATATTTGTCCACGTTCCCGGGTGTCTCCACACCTTCTTTGAGTCCAATGATCCGTACATTATTCCTCCTGCTACGGTTTTCAAGGTCCTCCACTCGCGACCACAACGCGTCCATCCTCTTCTGGAATTTGTCCACTTTTGCCTCGGTAAGCACGCTGGCATCTTCCATGTCTGATATACGTTGTTCCGCCTCCCCTAACCTCACTTTTATATCTTCCACCGAATCTTTCAATTCTTTAGTGGCCTCTTTAATAGTGGTGACATCTTTTGCTACGACCTGAAGAGTAGCGTTCATCTTCTTAATTTCTTCAAAAATGTCTTTTTTGCTCTCGCTCGCTATACCGTCCTCAACTACTGGAGAGGCGGCCTCAGATGCAGATGCACTTTCGGGTGGTTCCGGAGCGAGGCTAATGCTAGCTTGCTTCTTCCTCGTGGTAGCTCCCTTAAAAAAGTTTGCTTTGTTGTTACCTGCCATTTTCCAAAGACGGTAATCCTTGAAAAGCTTCAAAGTCCACAAAGGGTGTCCAATTTACGACTACAGCTGGAGTGTATGTTTCCAGATTCAGAACATTAATCAACAGGCTTTAGGAGCGCCTCTAGTGTGCGGCCATCTTCTTCGGCGGTCCCACGTGACTCCAATGCAGTCCCACTCTTGACACAAACGCATTTCTCTAGATCCATAGAGAAACAGTGCAATTTCTTCTGGCCTCCTCTGTACTGATGCTCACTAATTGTCACCTTTCCCATAGCATAACTGTGACTCATCATATGGTTTTATGCAGCTCTGCACATCACCCTTGTTCTTAAAAACTGGAACCAGTACACTTCTCTTCTCAGAAGAGTGCAGCTGCGCGTCATTTCGCGCCAGTTTGCTGCACAGTCGTTTTCTAAAGCAGAAGCTGTCGGACTCGCTGAAGCAGTGGCTGTTTTATGACATGGACATATTCCCGTCTCTTCACTTTTCTGAAACAAGCAGACACGAACATTACAGTAATATGTAAAAACTATCGGCTGCTGTTAACAGCAGCAGTAATCTACTGAAGCGCCTGACACAGAGCATAGACGAACACTTCTGAGTGATCCTTGTTCATCATCCATAACACCGCGCAACTCCCGCTAAGCAGCAAAACCTGATTTTACTTCAGCAGCACAGAAAGCGTCTGAAGGTGAGCTTAAAAATGACTGCAGGCTACACTGTGGAAGAGATGCTGCCGCTGCGTTCTGCAGAGTCTCCGTCTTTAAAAAAAATGTATTTATTATGTAAAGAGTTTAATTTCTATTGTTTGTCCACTCAAGGTTTAGAGGGATTTTAAGAAGTATTTAGTTAAATTACTTATTGAGTAATTAAGTTACTTTTCAGACACAGTAATTAGATAAGTATTTTAAATACAATATTGATTAAGTAATTAGTAATTAGTAATTAATTACTTTTTTAAAGTAATTTACCCAACACTGCTCGGTAGCATATTTCTATCTCTATCTCAGTCTGCTGCTTATCCAGCTCAGTCTCTTTACCGAGCAGTACTTAGAGTCCTTTGACTTTGCCACATTTCTCTTTGCCAAACTCCTACAGTAGCTTACTCGTACTGCTGTCTGCTTTGACAGACACTATCTCTACTTTCAAGATCAGGCTTCAAACTTTCCTTTTTGCTAAAGCATATAGTTAGGGCTGGACCAGGTGACCCTGAATCCTCCCTTAGTTATGCTGCAATAGGCTGCCGGGGATTCCCATGATGCACTGGGTGTTTCTTCTTCACTCACCATGTATTAACAGACCTCTCTGCATTGAATCATATCTGTTATTAACCTCTGTCTCTCTTCCACAGCATGTCTTTATCCTGTCTTCCTTCTCTCACCCCAACCGGTCGCAGCGGATGGCCCCGCCCCTCCCTGAGCCTGGTTCTGCCGGAGGTTTCTTCCTGTTAAAAGGGAGTTTTTCCTTCCCACTGTCGCCAAAGTGCTGCTCATAGGGGGTCATATGACTGTTGGGTTTTTCTCTGTATGTATTATTGTAGGGTCGACCTTACAATATGAAGCACCTTGAGGCGACTGTTGTTGTGATTTGTCGCTGTATAAATAAAATTGAATTGAATTGAATAACTGATTCAGAGCAGTGAAGGCAGAGCCAGTAGCAGCTTGTCTAGCATGCAAGTCTCCCATTAATCAAAGACAAGATCTTTATTCACAATACATTTGTGCAAACAGTCAGATAAAGCTGCTGGCCTCTCAGGATGTGTCAACGCAATCAGGAGAAGCTCCATATTTCAGTGAAATCAGAGGCTGCTTCCTGATACAAACTGCAGACAGTAGTAGTTTGAAGTGTGGATGCAATAGCAGCCATTAAGAAAAGCTTATGGCTCTTATCACCCTTTGAGGTGAACGGAGATGGATCGCCTTCATTTGATTTTCATTGATGCCTATGTTTAGATTTGATTGGACAAGCAGTGCTTGCCTTGCTTGTCCGCACTGATCACCACTGGGTTACTAATAAAGTTTGTGGCTAACCAGGCTTGCTTACATTATCTAATATCCCTCTGAGGCAGAAACATTCATGTAGAAACAACAATTTTTATATACAGCATATGATTGCAAGGTCAAGAGTTTAAAGCCTATGCTGCTAGTCTAATTTCATTGAAGCTGGCTTGCTAAATTAAAACTGGCAGTAAGGAGCTGAATATAAACAACTCTGAGGCACTTGCTGAAAGTAGATGCTGTGATGTTGAAATGACTGACATTTTAAGCAGGAAAAGCAGGTGGTTCAACCTGGCCATGCTGAAGACTATATGAATGTGAAACAGGGTGGTGTTAAAAGTATATACACATGCTGGCAAACACTGCATGAGTAAAAAGATTGTCAGCTCTTGAAACAAGCCTCTTGAACAGCATCCTGGGAGCTGATGATTGGGCAATTCTGCTTTCAAAGACCTTTACTGTGCAGAAAGCCACCAAATAACCTAACAGAGAAATCTGGACTCTCACGCATAAGAGCTCCTCAATTATTGGCACAAATGATGCCTTTGATCACAACAGGCAACAGTTTGCACTGCAGAGATCATCCAGGTAAAGTTGTGCTTGCTTTAAAATGGCTCCTCTGCTGTGATCCTGCTCGTTCTGAAGACACATCTGACACAAGAGCAGCGGTTTTTCACTGAGTGGTATTTTCTTTTTGGGATTTGTTATTCATATCCTCCTGAGACCCAGGGAAAAAAAGTATTTTGATTTTGATTTTTTTCAGATAAATCAAGTGTTGGGATGGCAAAAAACACATTACAAAAACAAAATTAATTTTAACTAATTTTATTTTAATTTTACAACATGTGCACTTCAGTGCACAAGGGGAGTTCATTGATCACGAATGTGAAACTAACAAAATTCAAGAGCTATTTAAGAAAATTAAATGCTCCACTGAATTTTTTGTAAGCAGGATATTAAAACTTATTTATATAACAAAATCATAAAAATGTCGATCAGGGGTCAACTTAGAAGTCACTGACACTTCACTAGCTGTAAGCCATTGGTTCAGGAACAAGTGATTGCACTGGGCTTTCTATTTCACAAAAGTCAATTCATTTATGATATCTGAGGAAGTAATGTGATTTTTTTATTTGGAGACACAAAGCAACATTTGGCACTTCCCACATGTGTTTTACTGTTGCACCCAACCATTCTACAAATGAAATGCCTTGGACTGTTAACCATTTCAGGCAAGTGGAGTGAACCATATTTTGTTACACTCTCATCTGGTTGGGGCCTCCTTTTCTTGATTTTTGGAGAGAACTCTTCATTACTGGTATTAATCAGGTCTTGATCACATGTTTGTACCTGGTTTCTCAGCCAAGAGGAGCTTGAACTCCAGATACTGTGAGTTCTTTTCGCACATTGAGATCATTGACAACTTTTAACAACGACGTGATCTTGTAGAAACAATCAGGTGTCATGGATTCATCTATAAATGCGACTCTTATTTTTTACTTTACTGGAAAACATTTCTGCATTTTACCCATATTTTATTTTTAACTCAAAATCAAAAATTCCAGATTCTCCTACATGTTGGTTTTGGACCAGATAGGACGACAGATTTCAGGTGGCCCTGTGTCTTTCTCTATTACATCTGCCACTGCATCTTGATAATCTTCGTGTGGCTCCTCCTCGGTTCTCACCCTCTCCTATCTGGCTCACATGACTCATCTTCTGAAGAATCTATGTTTGAATCTCCCTCAATGATTCTGTTAATAATTCTCTCCGCCTTTGTCAAAGAGTTGTCTACTAAAAAGTGAAATAAATATAAGTACAAAGTCCCGACGTGCACCAGAGTACACATTAATAAATTAGTCATTTCCTCTGTGAAACTAAATAAGCTTAATTCTTAAAAAACCCTCAAATTATTTACTAGATGTTTATTTTTGAAAATTACTCAAAATCTGATTTTAAAAAACATTTTAAATGTAAATATCATGCTTACCTTTCTTTCTTCCATAAAATATTCTTGTGGGCACGCCAGCCATTTTGAAAAGGTGGGAAAAAGACAATTGGCAAGGCCACACCCCCACACATGTGATATCATTTTAAAGGTACTGTTGTCCTCTCTAAGAAACATCAGGACTTAGAAGAGTGGCAAGTAGAGTATGAGAGGTACAAGCAAAAACTAAATGTGTACTACAGTGCACAAAAATGAATTACTGGGTCTCAGGAGGATATACAGCAGAATACTATGTTACGCGTACTATGTTTGTTTGTAATGAAACTGAACACAGAATTGCCAAAACCAAGTGTGCTGCCATAACCTCCTGTCTGAAACGCACAGAGCAGAAATAATCAGATTTAAAGTCTGGTATAAAAATGTTCCTTTGTTGTGTCAATTTTTAACTCACCTGTTTAAATTGTATGAGGGCTTGAATATGCATAATTAAAAGTATGGCATCTTTGAATGGCAGGTGGGCGCTGTCAAAGGGTGCTCTCTGTCAGGCATCACAGGAGCTAAATGGAGTCAACATCAGAAATCATCTTACAGCTCTGTTAAAAGCTCTGTTGTAGCTAATTTCACTCTTCATAACAACTGAAACTGAGTGGAATACATTAACAGTTCAGTCTGAAATCAGTCGAATGTGACTGGCAGATAATCTCCTTCTGAGCTCTTCATGCACTACCCAAAAACTCATCTATCTCTGTACGTCTGGGCTTAAAGCTCGGCGTGTGGGCTACATTAATTCAAGTCTGCAAACTGGTTCTTTCAACCATGCTTCATGTGTTTAAATTAATACACAGTTTGCAGCCTTTCCAAGAATTCTAGCTTTGGTGAGTGAGGTTCTAGCATTTATTAGTCTCTTTCTTAGCATTAATTAGCAGGTGTCTCTGTTTGTGCGTTACACCTGTACAGTCTATGTGTATGACAAGCAAACTGGCATTAGCTGATGACTAAGTAGCTCATAATATTGGTTTGTTATTGCTTTTGGTGGATTTAAGTCCTAAACAAGATCTTGAGTTTCACCTCATGTCACACCGTCCAAATACAGCCTGTCATAAGGTTTAATATAACCTCTATGTTAATGTAGGTTCTTGATATATTTTGGTCTCCAGCGAGACAAGCACACCTCTGTTGCTAACAGAGACTGGCATAGCAAAAGGAAAGCTGACAAGACAAGCAGGAGACACCTATTTTTACCGGCTCTAATATTTAGAATCAAAGAAATAAAAGGAAAAGTCTTTACATAAAATAAGAGACTGGACGTTGACGATTGGATGTCACATGAAATCATCCTTTTCTTGCCAAACTAGTGTAGAAAGAGTTCAGGAAGAGATTGTCTGTGACACATTAGGTTCAGCTGAAGGAACAATGAATTACACTTCAGTTTTCAGACTCTTCTCTAAACTCTTTCAGTGGGGAGCAGTGCTGTCTGCACAGCTGTGATATAGCATTACATTATATATTATATTCTAACATTATTGTCATTAATGATCAGACGTTAAGAAACCTAAAGGGAGCGTGTGGAGGACCCTGGAAACGATTTTGATTTATGGGCTCCAGAAACAGCAGCACAGCCCCCGTCTTTGATTTATAGGCTGAACCAGCTGAGGACTGAGGCCCATGTTTCCAGCTGCTGTATCACACAACACTAACCAGAGCGTTTACTTTGGAACCTACGAGAAATCAATGAATACACGGCGTTTGGTAAATATTGACACACACGTGTTGTTTATTAAGCAGTATAAATACTCTACAGCTGCTGTTACAATTACTTTCAACTTTAAAGTCATTAGATGAAGTGCTATAGACAAAACAGCTGTCAGTAATTATTCAGTTAACTGCCTGTAAGCTATACATGGCCGCCGGTCATAAGTTCAGTAATTTTTTGTTTAAAAACGACCGTTTAGAGAGAACAAAAAAGATGTTTGCAGACAACGGTGTTCTCGTTAGGACCTCATCAGATCTGTGATATTCTTTCACATACAGCAGTTTCTGTGCTGGGATGAGAAATAACTCCTCACTGCTGCTAACCTCAGTGTGACAGAACTTGTGTGTTAGCAGAATATTAATCCTCCTGGGTCGTGTGCTGTTAAGCCTCCAGAGGCACTCGCTGCTTCACCACTGTAACCTGCTTCTGTCAGGATATTTATTTCAGTTTGGCTTCAGCTACCCTCCTCTAACAAGTGTTTTACATGAATTTGCTGCTACATGAGGAATAAGGGAAGGTTTGCTGAAGAAAATAAAGACAGCATTTAATGCCACATTTTCTTTATCAAGGCTAAATGCTGCTCTGAAAACATTTGTCATGTTCTTATTTACATCTTGAGCTTCTTCAGAAGATGAGTGCAAAAATCGTATGTATAAATTTAAAAACTACATAGAAAGGGTGTACTAAAAAGCTAAGGCTCAAACTGCGACCTCAGTACGACAAACATCTTGTGTCTTTTAGTTTTTGATGACAGACTGGACCCTCTTGGGGATGGGTGATACCAATCTCTCACACAAGGTTTTGTTGCTCTGCTTTCCACTTTGAAAAACACCAGAAGTGTTCAGATTCAAGCCAAATGACAGGTCGCACGTTCCCTCCTTTTAAACAGTCTCAGCTGTTTCAGTGTTTTTGGGATCTTTGTAAAAAATGATGTTCCTCTTCTTTCAAGCTTCATGAAACTACGAGGGGTTTTCCCCATTTCTCCACCATGCAATCCCACGTAAGCACACTCCCACCCGATGCTTTGCACTCAGCACAGTCACTGCAGTAGTGCCAGTCAGGTACCCGTTTAAGTCCAAAGTATCCTTTTGGTTTAATCCAACCGATGGTTCTGCTGCTCCATCACATTTGCTTAATCATGCTCCTTCGTGAGCAGTGGTTGTCTTTAGCATTAAACTCCATCACATAGGTGACAATCATTAAACATCACATCTATAATGTCATGCGCAGGTAGGTCTGTAAGCTTTTGGACAGTGAAACATTTGTTTTTTAATTTAGTTTCTTTACACCACTACAGTCGCTTTTAAAACCAAGTAATGAACACGTGATTGAAGACTTTCAGCTGGAATTTAAGGGCTTTAAGATAAGATAAGATAAGATAAGATAAGATAAGATAACCTTTATTAGTCCCACACGTGGGAAATTTGTTTTGTCACAGCAGGAAGTGGACAGTGCAAAAGTTATGAGGCAAAAATTAGAATACAATAAGAATAAATACAGTACACAACTGTACAGAATAGAATAAAATAAAATACTATATACAGTAGAATAAAATAAAATAAATATACAATAAGATAAAAATAGAATACAAATACAAATACTATATACAACTGAGTAAAAATACAACGATGCCAGAAAAGATTATTGCACTTAGTATTATTGCATATGTATGGATGTGTGTGCTTGATCAGTTAAAGTCTTTGTTGTGGAGTCTGACAGCAGTGGGGAGGAAAGACCTGCGAAATCTCTCCGTCCCACACCGTGGGTGCCGCAGTCTCCCACTGAAGGAGCTGCTCAGTGCTGTCACAGTCTGCTGCATGGGGTGGGAGACGTTGTCCATCAGGGATGACAGCTTAGCCGCCGTTCTCCTGTCACTCACCACCTCCACTGGGTCCAGAGGGCATCCTAGAACAGAGCTGGCCCTTCGGATCACCCTGTTCAGTCTCTTCCTGTCCCCAGCAGAGATGCTGCCGCCCCAGCAGACCACGCCATAAAAGATAGCAGAAGCCACAACAGAGTCATAGAATTTCTTCAGGAGTGGGCCCTCCACTCCAAACGACCTGAGTCTCCGCAGCAGGTACAGCCTGCTCTGCCCTTTCCTGTAGAGGGCGTCTGAGTTATGAGTCCAGTCCAGTCTATTGTTCAGATGAACACCAAGGTACCTGTAGCTGTCCACAGCCTCAATGTCCATACCCTGGATGTTCAGTGGTTGCAGTGGAGAATGCTTGTGCCTGCGGAAGTCTACCACCAGCTCCTTGGTTTTACTGGCGTTGATCTGGAGGTAGTTCAGCTGGCACCAGTCCACAAAGTCTTGGGTCAGACCTCTGTACTCCTTGTCGTCCCCATCAGTGATGAGGCCGACTATTGCAGAGTCATCAGAGAACTTCTGCAGGAAGCACTGGGTGGAATTGTGGGAGAAGTCTGCAGTGTAGATGGTGAAGAGGAACGGAGCCAGAACCGTTCCCTGTGGGGCCCCCGTACTGCAGACGACCCTGTCCGACACACAGCCCTGAGTCCTCACATACTGTGGTCGGTCGGTGAGGTAGTCCAGGATCCAGGTAGTGAGGTGATGGTCCACTCCAGAGTTCTCCAGCTTGTCCTTCAGAACCGAGGGAAGAATAGTGTTGAAGGCACTGGAGAAATCAAAGAACATGATTCTCACAGTGCTTCCAGCGGTCTCCAGGTGAGCGAGGGAACGATGTAGGAGGTGAATGACGGCATCATCCGCTCCAATGCCAGGCTGGTAGGCAAACTGAAGTGGGTCCAGTGATGAGCTTGTTGGGCGCCGAAGCTGAGCCAGGACCAACCGCTCCAGGGTCTTCATCAGGTGGGATGTCAGAGCCACCGGCCTGTAGCTGTTGAGGTCCTTACCAAAAGTGATGGATTAACCGAATCACCTGATCCTGGGTCACACTGGGAGCTCCGCTGAACCGCTACCAGCTGCAGCGTCAACACTTGGAACCAACTGTAGCTCTTTTCTCTCCACATTTGTTATGAAATAACAAAAATAAGGTAACAGGCCTCACCTGTCCCACAAGAAAATGTGGGACCGTCTAAAAATGACTGTAATTACCACACAGTTAAGGTGGAACTTAAGTCGATTGTAATAAAGCAGAAAGTGATGTATAGAAGAAAAATAACAAAAACAATCCCGGTGTCCAAAAAAATAAACAACTGGATCGAACTGTAAACTGTGCCTTCTGTTATTAGCAGTGTAGCGCTCAGATAGACTATCAATAAAAGGTAGACATGGCAATCATGATGTCAGCCATTGATTAGTGAAGCTCAATTCTGAAACCTCGAGCTGAGGATTTTCATCATCACCTTCTGGGTATATTGATGTTGCATGGACACGATGAGCAATGTGCAGATCTGAATATGAAACAGGCAGAAACTTCAAGCTTACAGTGCACCAACATTTCCAGTCACACTAAAAACACAGTCGACTTTACTGCATTTCTTTACCTTCAATGTGAAAGTCATTTACGAAATGGAAATCATGTTATATCCAGTAACTTGAAACTAGCAAGTGACCGAATAAATTCATCAGGGAAGTTTTTACTGAGGTCACAGGTCAAGTGAGCAGCAGGGAAACTTTCTTGTAGGCGTCTATGCAATCATACTTTGTATAACTTCCAGAGAAGTCGTCCCTGCAAAAGAAAGATTGCAGGTATAAGGATTTGCAGACCTCTGGGATCTATCTACAGTGATGTGGAGAAAAATCTAGAGGAATTAAGAGTAAGAATAAAGGTGCAGTTAGTCAAACCCATTGACAGGTGTCCTTCACCTGTAGATGAAAAACGCAGCAATGTGACATGTCATCAGTTAATATTCTTACTAAATATTTTTTTGATACCTCATTAAGGATAAGGATACGCTTTATCTGTCAGTTGCAGTTGCCTGCAGCTGAGATGACAGACCCAGTCGACCATACAGACAATATACAGACTTACATTGGGGAGACAGGTCAGGCGAGGCAGCAAAAAAAGGGATAGACAGTGAAATATGTAACATATGGGGGCAAAGTCAGGAGAAAAAAAGGGTTCTGCCCATGATGACTTCCAACCAGTGAGTCATCATGAGGAGAAAACACAAAAACTCCATAGCACATAAAGAAGCACAGATATCATCACACTGTAACGCCATGAAACACAGACAAGCAACATAAGGGCGGGGGTACGCCGATGTACGCCTCCAGCTGAGCGGGTGTCTCCATCGGTTCAGCTTGAGAAAGTGTCCTGTAGCCAAGAGCCCTGTTATCATGGGTCCGAATAAGTAGATGTCTTCAATGTCTTCGATAGACAGTCTCACCAGGACACGCCACTTCTGCCACCTGTCCATCGTGTATCCAGCAAGTGACACTCGGGCTCTCCCGAACCCAGGCTTCTCGTCAAGAATAGAGTGTCAATTGCATTAAGGGACCAGTTGATCAAATCCATAGTTCTTCTTTAGTTTTAGAGAACAAGAGTGAGAAAGAGACTCTCTCAGGGTTAGAGTCAGACAAGACAAGGACATAGAAGCAGCAGCAGGGAAGATAAGGTTCAAGGTTCAAGGTTCAAGGTTCTTTATTACTTGTCACATGCATAGTTATACAAGTATAACACACAGTGAAATGTAGCCTGACACGCTCCTCGACATGTGCAAAAATTGGGGGGGGGGGGGTGTAGAGGAAGAACATATATATATATATATATACACATATAGTATATACACTGGGTGAATGTGCAGTAGTAGCAGCAAGCAGGTGAATTCTGTACATTAATATGAATAGACATCTGACTATTTTACAGGATAGACAATATAAACATATTTAAAATTAAAGGAATTGAAATGTACATTGTGCCTTGGTTTAGTGTCTGGAAGAGTCCTGTCTCAGTCAATTATAGATGATGTGAGCGGGCGGGTGTGTGTGTTTAGGGCCCGGATGGCTTGGGGATAGAAGCTCCTCTTGAGTCTCTCTGTCCTTGCCCGGAAGATGCGGAACCTTCTACCAGATTGCAGAGGTTGGAACAGTTTGTTGCCAGGATGGGACGGGTCCTTCAGTATCTGCGCTGCTCTAGTCCGGCATCTCCTGGTGTAGGTGTCCTGAAGCGGGGGGGGAGCAATCCTGCAGCAGCGTTCTGCTGTACGGATCACTCTCTGGAGAGCTTTTTGGTCCTTCACACAGCTGTTCCCAAACCACGATGTCATGTTCTGTGTGAGGATGCTCTCCACAGCGCCTGTATAGAAAATCCTGAGGATCTTTGGAGAGACCCTGAACTTCCTCAGTTGTCGTAGGTGATACAGGCGCTGCCTAGCCTTTTTGGTCTGGACCTGAAAGTGGGCAGCCCATGTCAGGTCTGAGGAGATGTGGACACCAAGATACTTGAAGGACTGCACCCTCTCCACTGGAGCTCCATTGATGATAATGGGCTTGTAGTCTCTGTGCTGACCCCTTCTGAAGTCCACCACCAGCTCCTTGGTCTTGCTGACGTTCAGCTGGAGGTGGTTGTCCTGGCACCACGATGCCAGATTCTTCACTTCATCCATGTAGGCCGCCTCATCGTTGTTGGAGATGGCACCCAACACCACTGTGTCGTCAGCAAACTTCACAATGGTGTTGGAGCCAGATAAGGGAAGGAGAGGGTGAAAGATGCGTCCGCCTCCTCCAAGAGCCAGAAGATATATAATATATATATTACACCTGCTTTTTTTCTTTTCTTTCACAAATGAACAAGCTGATATTTGACAAGAGACACCCAGACTGGCTAATTGATGTCTGAATCCCCAAGGATCCCCAGAAGGCCCTGTCCCATCCAACTACCAGCCAATAACCTGCCTCAGTACCACATGGAAGCTCCTGTCAGGTATCATAGTGGTATCCTGTAGCCAAGAGCCCTGTTATCATGGGTCCGAATAAGTGGATGTCTTCAATGTCTTCGATAGACAGTCTCGCCAGGACACGCCACTTCTGCCACCCGTCCATCGTGTATCCAGCAAGTGTCCCTCCGGGACACTCGGGCTCTCCCGAACCCAGGCTTCTCGTCAAGAATAGAGTGTCAATTGCATTAAGGGACCAGTTGATCAAATCCATAGTTCTTCTTTAGTTTTAGAGAACAAGAGTGAGAAAGAGACTCTCTCAGGGTTAGAGTCAGACAAGACAAGGACATAGAAGCAGCAGCAGGGAAGATAAGGGAAGGAGAGGGTGAAAGATGTGTCCGCCTCCTCCAAGAGCCAGAAGATATATAATATATATATTACACCTGCTTTTTTTCTTTTCTTTCACAAATGAACAAGCTGATATTTGACAAGAGACACCCAGACTGGCTAACTGATGTCTGGAGAGTCCTGATCCCCAAGGATCCCCAGAAGGCCCTGTCCCATCCAACTACCAGCCAATAACCTGCCTCAGTACCACATGGAAGCTCCTGTCAGGTATCATAGTGGCTAAGATGAACACACACGGCTCAGTGCATAAGCGGGGCGCAGAAAGGAGTTGGCAGGAATACCAGAGGGGTGAAAAATTGGACCAATGAAGAGGCCGCTGGGAAAGCCGCAACCACCCAAGACCTGCAGAGGGTCAGGCTGAGGAGTCAGCTGAATGGATAAAACAAGATCTAGGGAATCCACACCTACGCCCTGCTGCTGATCAAGCACCCTGCTAGGATAGTAAGATGACCAAAGGAGGCTATAGAGGCCACTGACATCAAGACAGGGAAGCTCCTGACCAATCATGGAGAATTTCACCCCAAATAAAGTACCCTGAGACTTCACACTGAGCAAAACCACTGCCCAAGATGAGAAAACAAACATCCATGAGGACATCAGGAAGATCACAGACGACCATGTGATTCATGAATACCTCAGGCAAGAGGAAGAACCATCATGGAAGGACAGGCCCCCTCATGCTATGTACCACCCGCAGATAGAAGAAGTGGCTGACATCCAGAAATCCTACCAGTGGCTGGAAAAGGTGGACTGAAAGACAGCACAGAGGCACTAATCATGGCAGCACAGGAACAGAGGAAGACGGCCATAGTGATAGATGTAGCTATACCAAGTGTTAGCAACGTGAGAAAGAAGGAATACAAGAAGCTGTACAAGTGCCAAGGGCTCAGAGAAGAGGTGCAGAAGCTGTAGAGAGTGAAGGTAAGTGTGGTCCCAGTGGTAATCGGAGCACTCGGTGCAGTGACCCCCCAGGTTATGGGAGTGGCTCCAGCAGATCCTGCAACAACATCTGAGACCTCTGTCCCGATACTGAAGAACCTCAAGCTCCCGGCGCTCTGGTAGAGGGCCTGAGCTTGAAGGATAAAAGAGCGCCCACAGGCTCACCATAGCGTGATCGCTCTGTACTCACTTTTTTTGCTTCTGTTTTTTTATATTGGGTAACATGAGCAGCTGCTTTAATGTTTACAATTTTATAAATTGCTGGTGAACAGTGGGAGCATTTAGCAGCTAACAAGAAAGATATTTCCCTGAGGACCAGGCAGAGACTAAACTAGCTCTGATGAACTAGGACATGTTGATGTTTTAAAAGATTTGACTTGGCATGACTGTGATGGGGGGGAACTATGGATAAAATAAGCAGCTACAGCTCATCAGGAGCTGTGTAACAGTCTGGCAGTCGTTTGGACTCACAATATTTTTTAAGTCAGTTCAAAGCAGCTGCCTCACTTGTGTGGATTGCTGACATTTGAGAGAATATGGAGTATATGGTGTAGACCAGCGTGCTTTCACTCTTTGGTTTCTTTATTTCATGACTTGTTTGGTGTGAGGGGACAATGATCCCTGGTGACAGCAGTGTTTACTGGAGTTGTCATTTGATGTTGAGTCCTTAAAATCAAAGCAGGTTACCATAGAGAAAAAAATCAGCAGCACAATTTGAACCATATGGGAACAAAATGTTCTAAAATTATAAATATTTAGAAAGTCTTTATTACTATTGATCTAACTAACATGATTTGCTGTGAAAATCTTCGTACTGCATGCATTCATTCATTGCCTTACAATATTTTGGAGGTGACTCATATCTGCATTCATGTTAAATTAAAGGGAGGAGTGTCAGCGCTCTCAGGGATACACCGATGAAGCACGGCACTGAGAGGATGTTTGGTCACATCTGGCGCTCTGAAACAGGTGCGTCATTCCTCTGAAACATTAACATCTTAAGGATGTTTCTGTATAACTATAGCTGTTACTTTGTGCCATATTCTCTTAGATTACAGGATATATATAATATAATATGTGTATGAATAAGCTGTTTAGTCATGCACAAGCAGTAAGAGCTTGGTGTGCACTGCTGACAATAACATAAACTAGAATCATGTTTCTGAATCTCACAGCAGATATTTTCCTGTTGGCTTTATTAAACAGTGATCACTGTTTGTAAGTCAGCCTGAAGGGTTTTTATTGAGAATGCTCTGAATTCACAGGGAATTCCCACCCTAGGTGGATGCCAAAGTATAAATAACACATCAGCAGCTAGAGCACCATTATCAGCTGCTGTCAGAGGTGCAATAATATTGGTTTTGCATGCATTAGCCTTAGTCAGCAGGACTGTCTGCTCAGAGATAATGAATGAAGGATACCTGTAAAGGTAAGCGGGAAGCCTAAAACAGGTCAGGCCTCTGATGACAGCCAAATATGGCTGCACTGAACAGCAGGCTCAGCAGATCAAGCACCAAGAGAAGTCCTTTAAAATTATACCAAAGGCTTTGTTTGGTCAGCCCTTCCAAAATGATACAGGGTAGTGTTTTCACTAGGACGGTGTATTCTGTGTCCCAAATAAAAAAAAAATTGTCTTATTTTTTGTTTTAAGAATCTATTTTACAAGTTTGGTAAGTTTCAGAAAAGCAGCATTAAGCCAATAAAATCATTTTTCATCTTTATAAATCTTGATATGAATAAATGGACCAGATTTTTGGTTGTAAGAGCGTTTCTGACTTCTGCTTTTCCTCTAATAACACATCACATTTGACTGCATGGAGATAAGGGTCATTCTCAGGGTCATTCTCAGCTGCAAAAGGGTATGGGGTATTGTTGTCAACCTGCCAGGCGGGGAGGTGGCATGGACACTTTTAAGTTGGGATAAGAATGAGGCGACGCAGGACTGATACTATAGGAGCATCTACTAGGAGCTGAGGGGTATACAGTGGTGTGAAAAAGTGTTTGTTCCCTTTTCTAGTTTTTTGCATTTGTCACACTTACATATTTCAGATCATCAAACAGATTTGAATATTACACAAAGATAACTCAAGTAAACACAAAACGCAGTTTTTGAATCAAGAAATCTCTTGAATGGTGCCTGTCCGACAAAGTGAAGCAGACTAACAGATCTCAGAAAGCAACACATCATACCACGATCTAAAGAAACCCCTGAGGACCAAAGTCACTGACATCTATCGGCCTGGGAAGGGTTACGAAGCCATTTTAAGGCTTTGAGACTCCAATTAATCATGGAGAGAGCCATTATCCACACTGAACAGGGGTGAACCTTCCCAGGAGTGACCAGCCGACCACAATTACTCCAAATTTAGTCCAGAAGGTAACTAATTCAGATGGTCACAAAAGAACCCAGAACAACATTAAAGAACCACAGGCTTTACATGTCTTAGTCACAGTCAGAGTTTATAATTTACCAATAAAAAAGAGACTTGGCAAAAATGGCCTGCATGGCAGAGTTCAATGAGAAAATCACTGCTGACCAAAAAGGACCTCATCTCACATTTGCCAAAAACATCTGGATGATCCCCAAAACCTTTAGGACTGACAAGACAAAAGTTTAATTTTTTGGAAGGTGTGTGGCTCATTACATCTGGCGTAAAATTAACACAACATTTCACAAAAGGAATATCATAACAATAGTCAAATATGGCGGTGGTGTGATGGTCTGCAGCTGTTTTGCTGCCTCAGGACCTGGAAGACTTCCTGTGCTAAACTGAACCATGTTATTCTGCTGACTGTCCGGCAGTTTGTTTGTGACCTCAAGCTGAAGCGCACTTGGATTCTGCAGCAGGACGATGATCCGAAACACACCAAGTCTACCTCTGAATGGCTTAGCAGAAACATGTATGTGCGACTTGTATGTGGAGTGACGTAGTCAAAGCCCTGACCTGAATCTGACTGAGATGCTGGGGCATGGCCTTGGAAATGCAGTCCATGCTTGAAAACACTCCAGTGTTGCTCAATTACAACAATGAGTTAAGCAAAGATGAGTTAGACAAAATTCCTCCATGGTGCTGTAAAGACTCATTGCCAGGGCAACATCACACGATGTTTCAAAGCGGTGACAGGACCGCACAGGTGAAAGAAGACACTAATATTATGTTCAACTTAAAGGACCAGTTCTAGTCAAAACACTATACATAAGGTTAATATCTGTATCCAGTTATTTACAACTGAGATAGCAGACCATGATTGTTTCTGAGCCTTTACAGTCTATTAATATGTTTTTAATGAGAAAGTAAGCTACTGTGAATTCAAGTTAAGATAACCCTGGTTTGTGCCTATCAGTAGGTGACAGGCCACAGATAAGCACCAATTCCTCTAAAAGATACAGATCTGCAGGGTTTGGAAAACCCAGAAGGTTGATATTGTTGCTGGATATCATATCTGGATTGAGAAAAAAACATTCAGCTCAGAGCACAACAAAAACTATATTTGTAACCCCAAGGTCCACCTCTGCTTCAGAATCAAACCACAGCTAGCAGCCTGCTGGAATCCAGGATGGGAAACACAGATGTAAGCTGAGAACTTACTAAAAGAGCCTTTTCACAATGGAAAAATGTCACATATGGATGATGTGAATAGCTGTTGTTAGCTAGAAGCCCATGTAAGAGCACAAACTGGGGATAAACTGAGCTGCCAAACCTCACAATCTGAAGGTTTCCAATGATAAACATGACAGATGTTTTATAACGAACCAAAACTGCTAAATGGAAAGAAAAAAGACTGAAATAAGTCAAACAATAAAGAATCAAATGAACCAGAGCAATAATGTATGATATCAGTTTTTTGTAAGTGTGTGGTAAGTAAATTAATGTACAGTTCAGTAATAGAGTTTTATTTCAAAAACAGTGTCCTGAAATACGTTTTTTTGCATTTGTGATTTGTCTTTAAATAAAACAAAAGAACAAACAAACAAGCAAAAAACGAACAAAGAAAAGAAAAGAAAGCAACAAGGAAAACATAAACATTGAGATGCTGGAGTTGAACATATTACATTAACACTGTTTTTAACTCATTATTGTTTTGGAGACAGTGTATTTTAAAACACTTAAAACTTTGGGAAAACAGTATTTTCCTACCTGAGATTACATTTATCCGCATACTTACAATCTTATTTAAAAGTCATTCTTTGCTGTACTTTTTCTTTAGTTTTTTATATTACATTTTTATTATTATTTTTGTATTATTTATACTTTAAGGTATAATTTTACAGTAAAATAAAGTAGAATAAAATGAACAAAGTAAAATAAAATAAGATTAAATAAAATTATAATCGTACTGGATTTAGAAAAACAAGCAAGGACGCACGCTGCCAATCACGTGACGATAACACCGGTCTCCTCTGACGTTCTAAGATTAACGTTTCCGGTTTTTTTTTCACAATAAAGGGCTCTAATTATTTCATGAATTTTGTTCGGCCCCGAATGGTTTTATGTGGTGTAAAACAATTGAATATCAATGGTGATTTGTTTTAATTATATTTTAGCTTTACGTCAGAACATTTTCAAGGAACTGTGTTCTATATACATAAAAATTCAAATAATATTTATTTTATTTTGAAAGGTTTGCTTTCCATTTCCGGTCCAGACCGACGGAAATGTAGCTAGCTTAGCGTAGCTCCTCCCTGTCTGTTAGCACGTAGAAAGTTCAGCTGGACGGCTGAACTCGGTCGTTGGCCTCGGAAGTTTAACAGAATGGCTCCACTGAAGTTCTGTGCGAATATTTCGTGGCTGTTCACAGAGCTTCCGGACTTCAGCCAGAGAATATTAGCAGCAGCCGCGGCTGGATTTCAGGCTGTGGAGGCAGCGTGGCTGTACGATTCGGATCTACAGGAGCTTCAGAGAGTCAGAAAGGCCACAGGGGTGGAGGTCGTCCTTATCAACACCCCGCCAGGTAGACACTAGAGGGGGTCGCACCGTTACACGCAGCTGTTCATGTTAACTACCAATGCTGAAGAATGGCGTGGAGAGCAACTTCCTCCCGGGTGGGAGTGCACAACAATAAAAGAAAAAACCCACGACCTTCTTAAAACGATAAATATTAATTGTTTTTCTTTTAATGACAAATATTCTTAAATAAGCCAATTTGAAAATTAAAAATACAAATTAAATCCAATACAAAGCCAGTCAGGCCTGTGTCAGGTAGTGCTACTGCTCCACTACTACTGGCATGTTTTACAAAGCCAAAAATACTACATTTGAGCTATTCTAATGTAACTAATGCAGTTTCAGTACAGGGTGAGTACAGGACGATAGCGCTGCATTGTGTTTGTGTCACAGTTTCAGTCTGTTTGAGGATTGTTCCACCCCTAGTCTTACCGCATCCATGCATCATCTGCTTATCCAGTTCAGGGTCACAGTTGGGCTGGAGCCTGTCCCACATGTCATTGAGGGGGAGGCAGGGTGGCCTTATAGTTGTGGCTCTCTGGCGAAACGTGTTAATGTTTCCTCTCAGCTGACTGAGAGGTGGTTAATAAAGGGAGAAACTGATCATTTAAAATAAATAAATAAAATCTGATTGAAGTGTAGACTTTAAGCTATAATTCAAGGGGTTAACAAAAGTATTGCATTTATTGTCTTCTTTCGATATGCTGGAGCAGCGGCTCTACTCCACACTATGCCTCCAGTCATCTGAGCTCTCACCCTTTCTCTAAGAATGAACCCAGCCACCATACTGTCATTTCAACTGCATGAGTTTGCGACCTTTTGGTCATTACCCAAATTCCATGAGAGTTGGGACGTAGATGGACTGTCTCAGTCTTTCAACTTGGTGCTCTCATCACCTTGACAATTCAATACAATACCTGCAATACTGCTGATGTTGCACCAATCTGCTGGTCCAATAAGATTTCAAAATGCTTGAACTCTCTTGCTTGAGGCAGCGTCTCTTCTCCAACACAGTGGGCGACTTCCACTGTTTTTGTGGCCTCAGACTTGTAGGACTCAGACTCTGACTCCGAGGTGCTGACTCTCCTGCATGTTGTAAGGAGCTAGTTGAGGTGACTTGGGCACTGGTTAAGATGTCTCCCAGGCACCTCCCTTTGGAGGTCTGGGAACCCCCCCCCCCCCGGAGGGAAAATGTGACTGGGGAGAAGGATGTATGGAATACCCTGCTGCCAGAGGTGTCCAAATTTGAAAGAGGGGAACATAATGGATGGATGCAATTGCATTAACTTGTTTTTTTATGCATAGTCCCAATTTGGTCAAAAGAGCAAATCTGAGATATGAACATGTGTGCATTTCAATTCTGAGCTGCCCTTTGCTGTCTCTTGAAAAGCAAAGTGGGCCAAAAACAAACGAGAGAAAAGCCGATCAGCTGATCATTGATCAGTTTCATGATTGAAGTAGCAGCAGGAGAGGGAGGGGGAGGCAGTCGCTCCATATATCGGTTGTTAAGCTTAACGCTGGAATGCTTTACAAACACTCAGAGATGGACTTACACACTTGCTTTACTTCTCTGGGATCACTTCCTCGGAGATGAAATGCTGGTTTGGTAGCGAGACTCAACCAGACCGCCGACAGGTCTCGCACCACAGCCGCTCTATCACGTGACCACACTGCTCCGACGTGCTACGGTTATGAGCAGAGTTAGGCCATGTGGCAAGTTTTGTGAGGTGCTCTTGTGATATTTAATGGATCGGATTACATTTTTTATTTCTCTCCGATATCCGATCCAGTAATTTAGGTCAGTATCGGACCGACACGTAATATCGGATCGGTCCATCTCTAGTGTAAACACAGTATATTGATTAGAACAAGGATATGTTGGGTAGGAATCTGCCAGCATAGACAAACAGTTTTCCCTATTTTCACGGCTCTGACAGTTTGTGAATAGTTTTGGTTTTGAAGTCCTCATTTCTTCCTCAGGGTTTTATTAAAAGTAACTGTCGTTCAAGATTATTAATCACCCAGAGCAACAAGATCATCAGTTTCACTTACGGAGGCAGAGCAATGAAGACGCATCATAAACACTAACAATGATGTCACCCACTACAGCAGGCATTCAACACACAGAAATTAAGCTTAAGAGTGGTGTGTGTGTGTGTGTGTGTGTGTGTGTGTGTGTGTGTGTGTGTTGCAGGAGATATAAAGGCAGGTGATCTCGGTCTTGGAGCAGTTCCTGGAAGAGAAGCAGAGTTCAGAGAGGGACTGGATCTAAGTGTGAAGTATGCCAGAGCTTTGGACTGTAAGAGGTAAATTGAAATCCATTTTTTATCCCCTAACCTCCAACCTGAGAAACAAAGAAATTGCATATATTATTAACAAGCGTGTAGTCATACGAACGCTTGCATTTGTCTTGTGCTGTGTAATAGGGCTGCATTGATTCTTCAAGTAATCAGAATAATTACAAAAGGGAAACCAAGAAGTAATGCAGTCTTATATGAAAGACATTTCATATCCACATACTCGCATACACAGAGGGCCTCCAACACTAAAGAGACGTCCCATACAGGGAAACGCATAGCAAGGGGAGGTGCACTTGCTCTCACCCTGTCTGCTGCTTAATAAGCCTCAATTGTAGAAAAAAAAATGCTTTTATCCAGCAGCTCCTGCAGGAATGTCGAAATGGATAACTGGGATGGTCCTGGCACCATTCCTCAAAGGCTGCCCATTTGTAAGCATATGAGGCTCCTGATTGCTGCTACCATGCTTGGGGGCAGACCCTTAGCTGTCAAATTGAACCTGTCATCATGATGAACTGAGGACATGCGGGGCCGATGTGCTCTCTCTAGAACTGGAGATACCCCTCCCTGCCTGTTTATATAAGAGACCATCCTGACTTGGATATTCTGGCTCCTCAGAATCAGACGAAAATGCTTGAGAGCTGAGAACACTGCTAGTAAGTGATCGATGTGCAGCCTGTGCTGTGGTCCAGATCCCTCTCACTGATGCGCCATCACACAGAGCTCCCCACCCCATCAGAGAAGCAGTGGTGGATACCACGTTGTGAAACAACACTGCCAGTCGGAGAGCCCTGGTGCAGCAGCCAGGGCTCCCTCCAGGGACAGAGAGCTAACATGCAAGCTGTGGTTACCGTCAGCATCCTCCAGCAAAAGCTATGTCGTCACCTCCTCTGTTTAGCAAGTTACGAGAGCCCAGTGGTCCAGATAAGATGCAAACACCCATCTCTCTGAGGGGTGCTAACGCTGCCAGTGTGTTCATGGGGAAATGCATCACCTGCCTGGCCTGGCTCACTCGCTTGCAGGCTGAGCATTTGAATAAGCATTTTTCATTGATTGTAACACAGGACCGTGTACATTAATACAGTTTGTTGGAGACACCTTGGTGGGGCACAGCAATGAAACACAGCAGGAACACTTGATTTGGTCACCTGAAAATTCAATATACCCAAACTTGGAGTTACAACCTGAGAAATTTCGTGTGCAGGGGGTTTGTGCTTCGTAGACGGTGGTAGAAAAGTGCAGTGTTGTCTGGGGCCGACAACCTAAACACAACTTAAGTGGTGCCTCTTGGACAGCAACAGAGAGGGAAAAGCAGCATTTCCCTGCCGCTGGACCCATTCTCCACTCGGTCCCAGAGATAGGAGGGCTGAGGCTTGTTGGGCCCGAGGGTTTGCTGGTGTGGAAGTCGATACGGAGGCTGTGCGCTCGCTGCAAGGTCACCCGCAGCAGCCGTGGGCGCCGCTCTCTCGCAGGTCGGCAGAGGAGTGGCAGGCCTGTGAGAGCTAGAGCTGCTTCTTCCTCAGATCAAATCCAGCCTGCATTGCTTCCAGTGATGGTCCGAATAGCCCAGCAGCAGACACTGGTTCGTCAAATACACAGCCTTGTCCCTGTCTGGGAAATCAAAGAGCGTCAGCCACAGGTACCTCTGTGCCACTCCCATCAACACCATCCCTCTGCCAAGGCAGTGCTGCATAGGGTGCAGCACTCCATACCACTACTGCATAGCGGGGCGCACGAAGGATCTAATCAGTGGCGATTATGACCTTGTTAAGGAGAAGTGCCAGCGGGCTGTCTGCAGGAACCAGCAGCCCGAGCACCACCAGGGACATCGCCTGGTACGTCTGGAGCACTGTGACGAAGCGGCAGTGCCTGAGCCCGATAAATCTTGTCCAGCTGCGCGTGCTGAAGCTGCAGTGCGTGAACGGCAGAGTTGTGGGGCAACCGTCACCGTGGTTGTGAGACGGGGGCAGATAAGCAGCCAGGGACAGCTCCAGCTAAGCCAGCCTCCTCAGCACCATCCAGGTCCACAGTGACACAGGTGACAGTATTTTGCTGCATGATGCGGTCAGCTCAGAGACCAAGTCGGGAACATGGGACGCCAGTTTTTGGCCGTCATGGGCTCCGGTGGGAGGATAAGAATTACAACGTGTCCTGAGCTGGCAGAGGAGAGGGTCAGTCCACGGGAAAAAGAGACACGTCGTTGTGGCCGGCCGACGCAGCAGTAGCGGCGCACTGCGATAGGCTCTCCTGCTCATCCCTCAACAAACCACACGTCCAGCACGTCCTCGTCTCCCTGGGGGGCGCTGGCCACCTGCGTGGTTCCGGCTCATCTCTGGTTAACCCGTCAACATATTCCATGTCGTCAGCTCAGCTAATTGCGGGGACATTGACCACATACTCCTCGTCTTTGGACTCAGAGGTTTGTTCTTCGCAGTGTGTAAACTCTGGCTCCATGTTAGACCATCATCATCTCTGCTGCTGTGGTGTTGTCAGTATTGGCGGGCTTAATAAACTTAATTAACTTAACCTTTTGTTTACTTGCTGCTCCTAAGTTGTATTACCTGTATTGCAGTTCTGTTCTCAGTGGCTCACATTTCCAGAGCCGTGTGTTAAACGAAGCAAAGAATTTGTGTCGAGAATTTTTTACGATGGAATTATTCAAATTACTCGCTGAATGTTTGCAGTCCAACTGCATCTGTTACTGTGTCACTGCTGTTATACTATGATGCTTCTGCTGGCAGCTTGTGACATTAAATTCACACTAACAGGTCGTCTGTCATCACTGACAGTAGTCATCAAAACCAAGGTTTGAATTTCAGTTTTAGTTTGCACCAATAATGCTGCTGTTCCCAGCTGTTCGTAGCTTTTTTCAACAGTATTTTTAAATATTGTAAATATAAAAATGGGACACTATCACCCCCCCTGCTCTCTGGGGTCAGCTGTCTCTCTCAGTGAGCTGTACTGAGTGATGCTGGTTGTTCCAGCAGTGAGTCCAGGCTCAGCACCAAAGCAGACTGTTTTACACAAATTGCTGAACTCGCTCCCGGTGGACTTCAGCTTTGTGTACAAGCTTGCCTTTATTTAGCTGGATCCATTTACATGGTTTAAATTGTTGTATCTGTGCGCTTTCTTTATAACACATTGTGAAGCACTTTGTGTGTTTTGTTCTTGAAAAGTGCGGCATAAATAAAATTAACTTACTTACAGTTGCAAGTCAACCAGGCTCAGACGTTTCTCGGGCCATGATAGTAGAGCAGCTAGAAGAAAGGCACTTTAGTAAGAGGCATGGCTGCCAGCAAGAGCCCAAACACTGTCTGCTGAACACCAGGCAACGTTTATGGCCTAGTAATACCACTCTGTAAATGTAAGTGCTCCTTCACTAAGTAAAACATTGTGCTCTCAGCAGCCGAAACACATTTACTTTAAAACACAAAGACTGCTTTCTCCACATGGTGCCCACTCATTCTGCCAAATGTTATACAAAGTATAAGAAAATCAAAGGTAATTTTCATTGTGCTGGCAGTGACACAACCGCAGCATTACTGGTACATGCTGCGGTTGCTTTGGCAGGTTCAGCCAGCAGGTGATTTACTGGTGGATGTGTTGAATTGTTTTTGCATTTTATTGCACAGCCCTCATTTCCTCGAGAGTTGTTGTCATTTGTCGCTCCGTTATGTTATCGTCTGATTAAGTCACGACACACCAGCTGGTACTTAATAAAAGTAAAGCTCAGCAATAGTTGAACTTAATTTCATTTGATATCTCTTCAGCACCGTGCACAGATGTTCTGGACACAGTCAAAGCAGTTGGTTTGTAACTTCCTGTTGATTTTCTGGTTCATCTTCAAAATTTGCATTGAAGATTTTCTGGTTACTGGAAGCTTTCAGTCACAGCTTTGCTGGTTTTTGTGACTTTTTCATAAAATGCATTAACTGCCTGATATCTTTTGGATGTGTTATAATGAAGTTAATCACACTTCTGGCATCTGAGGCTACAGATTTGCCAACATATGCTGTCTTCAGAGGCTGCAGAGATTTAGCGAACAGAAGCAGCTGTGTGCAGCAGACACCAGAGTCCACTGTGGTCGGGACCAAAGTACCACCAGGAAAAGTCAATTCAGTTCCTGTAAATAGGCGTGACGTCACAGCAATCAATAACTCCGCCCGTTGGCGTTGTCCCCTGATACAATCGGAGTAATTTACAGGAAATTTCAGCGTAAGGTTCTTGATGACCGCTCTGGGGCGGGCTAAGCCTCTTAATGGTGCTGTCTAATGGTGCGAGATTTTAGAGAGGTCCGCCGAGGTTCGCTGATGCTCCGTAGATGTAAAGCAGAAATTTCTACTTCATGTTGCAGTGCTCTGTTCAGTTTCCAAAGTTTTGTTTTTACCAGTTTTAGTGTTTTACGCGTTTGCAACGACAGCGTGTGTTAAATAAACGAGCAGCTGGATGAATGACTGTGGCTCCACCAGTGTGCGTTTCCTTTTTGTCTTATCCAGTTACGGGAGCGTCGCGTTTCCACTAAAGGTTAAGTGAAGACATTGTGTGTTGATCTGGACTTAAAGCGTACATCATCCCCACTGCTTTGTTCATGTAGAGGATGCTGGCTGACCTGTGACATGGCGTTATGGTTCCAGATCCTCACTGGACATCATTGCGTGTTAGACTGACCACAGTTGCAAACAAGGAGACATGTTGCCAAATGCGAGTCATAAAACAGCCCCTTGTGTCCGAGCGCCCGGCTGTTCCCTGGAACGTGCTGGAAACGTCTCTTTTCAACATCTGTCGGCTCATTTTTCTGTTTTGTTTCCGAGCAGCTGGCAACGTAAATTTGAAAAGCTTGTTTGTCTCTTAATTCTTGTAATTGCCGCCGAGTTATCTCATAATTTGAGCCAGTTTGATTAGATGGTTGATAAACCAAACAAACGCACCTTTTGGAGATCTTTGTGTGTCACTTTTGTTCTCAGGTGTGTAAAGCTGCCCTGCAGGTACAGAGTTGAACAAAGCCATGTTGATTTGGCACAGTGTGTGAAAAATACAAATCCATTTAGCTGCTGGTGTTGCTCGTGCAGACTCATTGTCACATTTCAGCAGAACGCAGGCATTGTTAATGACACCTGCTTTAACCAGACAACGTGTCTGCTGCGAAAAAGGTCGATTCAGACCAATTTGGGACAAGCTCAGCTCCCTTAATAAGTCAAGCTCAGCTCCCTTAATAAGTCTGGCACAAAAGCAGTCTTTATAAATGTGTTTTAAAAGCTAGAATAGAGTAATAGATGTTCCTGTGTGCCATCTTTTCTACATTTCCTTTCCAGGATTCACCTGATGGCTGGGAGAGTTCCCGTGGACTCTGACAGAGCGACGGTTGCTAAGGAAATGGAGGCGGTCTTTGTGCAGAACCTGAAATATGCCGCTGATATCCTTTCAAAGGTAAGTGACCTTCTCTGTCCAACATACCACTACTGTCACGGCAGTGCAGTCATAAATCTTTCATGAATGCATTCCCCTTTGGGCATGAAAAAGGATTTAATCCCTGCACTCGAGTAAAGGCAGAGTTTCAGAGTGCACGTGATGAGCACAGCAAAGGTAAATATATGTTTAATTGAGTGGGTTGAGCCTACGTGGAGGCGGTTTGGTGTCGTGGCTGAGAAAGAGGATCTCCACGCTAACAACTGGATCTGTTCCAGTGGTTGAAGCTGTCGCACAGAGATGAGCTAACGTGAGAGTCACTCAGTGCTCTGTAGCCGTTTGCTTCTCCACAAACTTCTGCTTGAGAGCCACGCCCACTGCGACATCAGTCAGTGACTTTCCACCTCAGCTGGCGTCCCTGTCACCGCTTCCCAGCCCTCCACTCTCCGGTGTCAGACACGGCTGCTTTTCAGCAAAATACTCTGAAAACCGCATGTGCATCCACGTGGACGAGCCCCGACACTGACCTGCGACAGCGTTTGAAGCACTTCTGTATCGTTTCTAGCTGCACTGTTGCCAGATATGAACAGAGATGGAGCTGGGTGTAATGGCCTGTGGACAATGATTTTAGGCTATACCACAATAGACAGTTTATATCTTGATATTTCAAATATTTCATGCTCAATTTATCCCTTTAATACATACAGTTGCACTCGTGTGGAGCTTCTAGAAGTCATTGCAAAATAGACCTACAATAAAACATAATTGAATCCATTCTAGGGCTGGCACTGGGACACATTGGCTTTTACCAACTGTTTGCTGAAAGTAAGGCCATGATGTGAGGCTGTATATGTGCTCGTATACTGTAATTTAATAGAGACCAAAGCTGGCACACACTAAAACTCCAGTTTTATTCTTGCTGTTTCTCTGCTGAAATCCTGATTCTAGTAGTTGCAGCATTATCTGGTAAAATCAGCGTAAAAGCCAACAGCTGTGATTGTATTTGTTCCTTTGGGGGGGGCGGCTGCTATAGTTTTGTGTAAAATGACTCAAAATGATGTGTTTTTGTTGAATTTTTGTTGAAACCTTTTCCACTCTGCACTTACTGAGCAGAGTAAAAGCAAAGATAGAAGCGCCTCTGACAGGACAGCAGGGTCTGTGCTCGGGGGCGATATTCTCGACTCTTCTGTGGACAGTGTGCAGGCTTTTCCCCAAACGTTTGGATTTCTCGGTAACTATTTTTGTCAACAGTCACTACTTTGGACACCTGTAGTACGTTGTGGTGAGCCAGGTCTGGGATGTTAGCTTGGGCAGCAAAATATGAGACGCCCAGAGTTTGAAACTGGCAACTAGTAACCTGAAGGTTGCTGGTTTGAGTCCCTGTTAGGTACTAAAATGTGTATAATGAATGAAAAATATGATTCAAGTTACACCAATCACACTATCGCTCTTAGGAAGGAATCACTGGACTGATTGAACCGATCAACACCAGGATTACAGACCCCGGGTATTTTCTGGACTCTCCTCATCAGGGTAAGCCCGCCCACTCTAAACACCCTTGAACTGACATCAAGAAACACGTTATGTTTACTTTTGCATATGAATGATCAAAACCGCTGACCTGACCAAACTATGAGTTCAGCTGGAGCTTCAAGTAAGAGTTGACTGGTTGACTAGAATGATGATAATATCAGGGCTCAGTCCAGGTGTCATACTCGTGACCTTTGACCCTCTGGATATCATGTTAGATGCGAGTGTATTATATGTCCTTCATGCAGACATGCTAACACTATTTTGCTCCTGCTGCTTTGCTGTGTCTGCCTACGTCTTTTCCTGTTACCTTAGTTACCAGTTTCACTACTTTTGTTCTCCAAAGAGTCATAAAAGTCTCAGACATCAAAATGAATAATGGCAGTGGTTGCACGTGCAACCTGTAGACTTTGGTAAAGTTTTAAAGACTTTCATCAGTTTGTTTTTTCCAAATTAACTCGTGAACGTAATGATGCAAAAGCCTGTTTCCAACAGCAGCAATGAAATCTTCCATCATCGCTGAGCTGGACCAACCAAATGCAGTGGTCTGATTGGTCAGATCGGTTTATTCCGAGCCGAAAAATCGAGCTTGGTTAAAAAGTGAAATTACAGCTGCTGCATTAACAATCGGTCCAAAAACTGCACAGTTTTTATGCATCTGGTGTGTGAAGGCCTTCAGACTGTGTCATTAAAATTAGTCAACAGCTAAAGCGGGAAAATCCCAACCTAAATGTGAGCTGGTATGTTTATTCATCAGTGACCCTGAACCATGAACGGCGCGATGTTGTAATGATGACGTTCAGTATGTCGTCTCATTTCCAGCACATGTAAATGCTTCTTTTTTCTGTCTGCAGCATCTGCAATCCTGGAGAAGGTTGGAAAGCCAAATATGAAACTGCAGATGGTGGGTTCTTTCAAAATGTGTCTAAAGTGGAGACAAATAACGTAACAGCCGTCTACACTGTTTCAGGACATCTTTCACTGGCAAATAATGGATGGAAACCTCACACAAAACATTCAAAAGTATATTCCTGTCATTGGTGAGTATGCAAATGTTCATCTGGTATTAAAAACTCAAATCAGTTATAGCAGTCAAGACCTCAAATCGAATCCTTCTGGGTTAATATCTGCAGAGGCTGCCTGTCTTTCCTTCTCTTCTTTATTAATTTCTGCCGTCACTCACACTTCCGGTCTCTTCTATTCTGAAAGTGCTCGAACTCGTGGGGGTGACGGCGTGGTGGCTTGAGTTAGAGCCAGGAAATGGCCATAATGCACAAAAACTGGATGTGCAGAGGGAACTGACTTACCCTGCTGATGATATGAATCTGCTGTGGATGTGCTTTGCCTTTAAACAGCAGCTACAGAGGAAACGAGGTCCATCAGGTCGTTTGCTTCATCAGCATCAGATACTGACTGTAGGCTGCCGTAAATGACATTTTAAAACTTGAACCTTGTTATCGAGCAGCATGCTTTTTTCTTTCTCAGAGGCAGACTAAAGGTATCTGTGTCTTATCACACAAGTGGCATTAAGGATGTTAATTAAAATCACCTTGCAGACCTCATAATCTTGATATGGACACTGACCTCTGTCAGCTGCACTCAGAGAGGCTGTGTCTGCACTGGGCAGAAGTCTTTCTGTCTAGTTTAGTTCTGTGTGCAGCGCGACTGAAGTGTAGAAGTAACAAATGCACGGGCTGATTTTCAGCATCACTCTGACACATCATTGCACAGATGAAAGAGTCCTACGTGTTTCTTTCGTGTCTGTATTGAAGGACAAAAGCACTCCCAGGTCCTCCGTGTTACTGGAGGTAATCCTATCCACAGTAGGTATCTGGTCAGGCGCTGACTTCTGCTCTTTATGTTGCCCAACACAAATTTGGGCAGTTTCACACATAAAACCTGGTTTTATGTTTCGTGTGAACACATCACAAGATGATAGGTTGCCACGTTTCTCAGGTCACGTCCAGATTGCTCAGGTTCCCAGCAGAAATGAGCCCGACAGCGCCGGAGAGCTCAGTTACAGCTACCTGTTCGACACACTGGAAAACATCGGCTACCAGGGTTATATCGGGTGTGAGTACAAGCCGCAAGGTGAGTGTTCGTGTGATTTAAGGAATGATTATGAAAAAGACTTAGAAAACAGCCGTAATTAACTCTCTCTTTGCACTGCAGGCTCCACAGACGAGGGTCTCGGCTGGATCAAAGAGTACTGGGCTCACAGAAAGTGCTGAGAGGAGGTGACGGAGCATAAAGCTGCCAGAGCCCGACGGACCTCCACCTGCAGCACGCGGACTTTGCACAGACTCCTGTGTCCTCCTCTCTGAATCTGTTTCCACACTGTAGAAAGAAGTGAATACACGACTTCCTCCTCATCGTTGCTGGGTTTGTGCTTCTTTCTTCATCGGTGCACTCAGTTCATTCACAGCAGTGATTCAGGATGGCAATGTTGTTCTTTAAAAGTTCAAATCATTTTTTCCATAAGTTTCTTCGTAGCATCAGGTGGAAGGAACGTAGGACGGAGCAGGCAGAGCTGCCGAAGGCTCAGAAGTAGAAAATACTGACTGTGAGAGGCAAGCTCGACATCAAAGGTGTTTCTTAAGAAAAAAATCTTAGAGTAGCAGCCTGATGGAGCAAATGATTAAGAATTCGTTTTTGAATGAAATATTTTGACTCCTGGTACGACATTTAAAACAAATAACTGCAACATAATGACATTTAATAATGAACTAATGAATGTTATATTTGAAGTTTTGGCGTCTGAGAAAATGACCTTCAGGGCTGAAAAGTTAAAGTGCTGAAGTGGGTTTTCTTTCCGAGACGTGTAGCCGAGATATTAGAAAAATAAACTTTCCTTCGATGTAAAATAGTATTTTCAGAAATGAATAAACTTTCCAGTTTGCCCCAAACTGCATTAAGGTCCTCTCATATTTACAGCTGATTAAGTGCTTTGCTACTAGAAGAAGTCCAAGTAATGAAGTGTAAACGATTTCCTGAACATTTAGCTGATGAATTTGACAAACTCAGAGTTGGGACAGATTTATATATTAAAACAAATTTCTGGTACTTTCATTAAGTTTATTGCTTAATGTAACAGAACCAGAGCGTTTATGCTGTGATGCGTTGCTCATACCGAGGCTTTGGCTCTAGCCACTTTGCTATTGTTAGCTCCTGTAAAATGTTCAGCTGTGTGAGTCATTTGAAGTGTCTGATCAGGTTTATTGTCCTGGCTACCTTCAGTTTATTTGGGCGAACTTGTTTACATTGAGGAGATCGTAAGAATAAAAGAAGGCAACTGTTTGTCCTGCTGTGAGGTTTAATGTATGAACGCTCAGTCTCTGAGGTTTGCTGATACACTCCACGCTGTAATATAGAAACATACAATCATTCCTGTGGCTTGAGGCTGGTGAGTCCGCGGTGGTCGATCATCTCCGAGATGCAGAATGTGGATCTGACTCCACGGGTTTCATGTTTCGTGGTCTCGTGGTTTCTTTCAGCTCGGAGTCCTAATTACAAACGACACCAAATCATTTTCCATTCTGTCTTCTGGTTTGCTTCAGCGCGCAGCTCATTAGTGTTCATCGTCCTGACCCTCGTGGCCTGTAGACTTTACACTGAGATGATTGCGTCCACAGCAGCTTTTGTACACTTAAGAAATATTTCCACACACGGAGCCACTGGACTGGTGCACATACTGATGAACACTCAGGTAAATGAATGGTTTAACCGTCCATCTCACATTTCAGATATGTATTGATTATTAACACGTTATGTTAATAATCGATATGCCTCCACATGGACGCATTTCAGCCTCTTCGCGTCGTAACTTACGCGACGTATTTATGGCGATGGCGTCCTGTCGACTGAACGGTGAACCTGCTGCTTTGCTTTTGCACTCAAAGTTGAGAAAATGTTTTTCACGTGTCGAGCAGTCAGGTGATGCTTTGACTGGCTGCTTGTGCAGTTCAGCATCAAAACGAAGGAAGAGTTGATCGTTGCAGTGAGCAGTCACTCAGCTGTGTACATGAGCTGAATCTGTAAGAGGCAGCTACCTCGGCTCGTGCCAAGTGCTAATTGAAGGTCAGCCAGGACCGCGTGAGCGATTTGTGTTGCTATGACAATTGCATCACCAGAGACACCCACCAGTCTTTATTTACTGGCGTTACTACGGTGCTCTTCCTCTTCCTCAGGTGTGAGTGACACGGACGTGACACAATCCACGAGCTTGTTTCTTTTTTTCATCTTTGAGGATTTTCTGGAGACTTTTTTCCTGTTGTTCTGCTGCACGAGTAGATTTGAGAGCTTGGTTGAAGGTTCTTGAAGATGTTCTGCATCTTATCCGAGGCGGTTCCCATAAAGTTATTCTGTTTATCTGGATGTGGCGTTTTCAGTGGGAGAAACGTTTCTCACTCATCCAGGTGGCTTCTGCAGCCCCAGCTGACTGCAGGTTTCCCCTTATAAACAGGACATTTGCATACTGGAACTGTTGCATCAGGATGGGCAGCTGGCGTAAACTGTTGGCCAGAACATGCTGCTCATTGTGCAGAGAGCAAGCATCCTCTTTAACCCTCTGATGCATGAATTATGAAAGCCTTGGTCAAGATTTTTTTCTTAAGTGCTTTTATTCTTCTCAGGACATGAAAAAAAATGTTCAACTCTTTTTTTCCCAAAAATATGTTTTTTTATAAAGTTATAAACTTGTCCACTCCAGTGGACTACATGCACCTGAGCACTTAGCATGAAATACTGTGAATTTACTATAAAAATTAATTACCTTGTGTTCTATTGTAAATATACAAACACTTGTTTGCTTGTATCCTTTGAAAAACATCTCAGCAATTTTTTTTGGAACTTTCAACTCATAAGGCCCCAATGTTTAGACGTAAATAACAAAACCAATCAACAGTCCTAGCTGTGAATCCTACACCTGAATATGGCAAACTATCTCCAACAAGAGAAACATTTTTGAGTCTACACAGTTCTATAACGATGCAGGACAGTATTACCAAGCCCTTAGTAGCATGCTGGAAGAAAACACAAACTGACATCTTAGTCTCTGCATCTCCAAACACTTCTGTGTTCATCACACCTAGGCTGTCCGTAGTTCCTATGTCTCTGTTCTGCTCTGGCAGCCACTCTCATCATCACTGGACTTATCAATGAAATCATCATCACTGGAGCTGGATGGAATTTCCTGGACTATTCTGTACGCTGCCTTATTCTTTGCTGCATTTGAAGTCTACAAAATATGATAAAATAATTATTATAGTAACTCAAACTACAGCTGATCTGCACAGAAATATATATTTTAAATGAGTAGCTTATAAATGTAACAATTATATGCTTACTTATAACCAAAACAGTCCCAAAAAACAGTGAGACAATTTATGACTTATGTTAAAAAAATATAGTGGGTAATGCATGATGTCCACTACAGTGGACACATGGTTAATCGTAGTTTTCTACATATTAGACATAACAATTTCTTATTCCAAACAGATAATATCCTTCCCTAGATGTTACTGCATATCATCATATTTTTTTTACCTGTTGGGCTCTTTTAGCATAGAAGGATTGACAGGATATGCCAGCAGTGGTCGGCAGGGGTGACAGTTTGTCTGCCATCTTTGATTCAGAGGAAATTTACTTGCAGTTGCACTAACTGAACACTGAATTGACCTCAATGGAGCATGGCAGCAGAGAGCACTCTAAAGGCTAATATGCAGTTCCACCATAGAAACCAATGCATTAAAGAGATATGTACGTTTTAGTAGCTGTCCACTCCAGTGACCACTATGCATCAGAGGGTTAAAACTCTTCCACGGTTTTCAGTGGACTGGTTATTTTTTGGTTGGATGCTGGACGGTGAGCACTGAGACCAGGACTGTGCTCATAATTGTGTGTGACATTAATGGGACTGTGACCGAGGTCATTCCCAGGGTGAAACTGTGCACGTGGGTAAATACTCAGCTTTTGCACTGACACAGGCTTTGATAAATGAGGTGGGTGCAAGCAGACTTTCCTCAGCGTGACTTCATCTTAAAAATGGAAATGAAGTCAGAGGATCATCAATTTGACGCACTGGAGGAGATCAAATATGTACTGCAGAGTCACGTCCGAGAGAAATTATTTTTTAAATCTGCGTTTTTTCCCCTTCATTGCAGTCTCTAAACAAAAACACTAATAGTGGTGAAAAACAAATCTGTTTGATCCTGTTCTAAAGGTTGCAGAGATGCGCGTGTGAAACCTGAAAGAAGCTTTTTCTATTTCATCCCAGCTGTTGCATTTTAACCCAATGACCTCTGATACACACCCTTAGTGAACACATTTAAAAATAACACAGACATGAAAATGTGACATGGATGGCATGAGTGTCAAAACCACTCTGGATTCATTCAGTGAGACCACAAATCAGTACGTTTTATAGACATGAGCCAGAATTTGAATTGTTTTCACAAACTGGTGTTGTGTTGTCACGCCTGACTGACTCATGCTGACTTTGGTATTAACGCCTTCATTAAATCTTTTACTTGCAGTGTTCCCAACTAGCTGCGCCTTTTTAAAATTATTCCCACTGACTGAACACCCGAACTATAATAAATACTCTGACACACTGTAATAACAAACGTTTTGTGCTTTATGCCGATGATTCTGGCGTCTGCAGGATTGAAGATGCTAAAACAGGGGCGTCCGACTCCAGGCCTCGAGGGCCGGTGTCCTGCAGGTTTTAGATCTCACCCTGGGTCAGCACACGTGAATCACATGAGTTCATTAGCAGCTTCTGGAGAACTTCACGGCATGTTGAGGAGGTCATCCAGCCGTTTGAATCAGCTGTGTTGGATCATCTGAGACCTGCGGGACTCCGGCCCTCGAGGCCTGGCGTTGGACAGTCCGGCACTAAAGTTTTGTCCGGAGCTTCTGTCACGACACGAAGCTGCACAGTGAAGAACAGTTCAGCACACTCTTACTCTGTAACTTGTTTATTTAACTTTACATACTGTATAAAGTGTTCTGTATATACACAATATACACGACACAGGTAGTGCAGGTTTTATTTTACAGGGCTGTCTGCTTACAGTTCACATTTTGCATGATGAATAATCCAGTGTTTAACATTCAGTCCTCTTCAGTTGGTGAAGCTCAGACCTGTTTGGTTCCCTCCCAGAACGGGTGCGACTCCTACAGGAGCCACACTGGACACGGAGCCTTCCTGTTGTGATGTAACAGTCCTGTGCCAGGCTGAGGTATGACTACCAGCCACACTGTGTGAGAGTACACACCACCACCCCAACATGCTTTGGAAACACTCGGCGCTGATGACATGTGGCATGTTATTATGCAAATCACCAAAGTTAATATGACCAATCTTCCTGCTTATGAAAGGCAATTTTTGTCACATTTCTCCAAACTGACTCAGGCACTTTCGCTGCATAACACCAGCAGTGTGTTTCCACACATCTCCTGCCAGAGCGACAACGGCGTCACTTCACAGGTTTGGGAATGAAAAAAGGGAAAAGGGAGAAAATAATAAACAGAGAAAGGCACTTGAGGGCAACAGACATGGCAGTGGGGTTCAAGTGGAAACAGGTTTGACGCATTTGAACATAAAAGCCTTCCCACTCTGCGCACCGGCATCTGGGCTGTCTCTTCTTGTTTTAACACTGATGTGGCGTGAAGCTAAATACTGTCAGAAGGCACGAGATCCAAACCGACGCTGAGACATTAGTGAAGATGTGGAGCTTCAAATTTGTGCAGAATGCATGTAAGTGCTGCCTTCTGACCACTGACTCAGGCTCAATGATGTCAAACAGCCGCTGCACGCTCACGATGTTTCTGTCCGTACATCGACGGCGTCCTCGCCGTGTCATATCCATCAGAATGTGTTAAAGAGCACCTTCCAGGTCGTCCACCCGTTCTACCTTTGTGCCTTTGAGCACCGAATGCTCCGAGTTGTTTCCAGATTGACAGATGGAGCTGCAGCAGCTTGTGGTGGTGAAGGTATGTCCTTACTCTCAGCTATGACACCAGCTTTGGTTGGTGACCAAAAGCATCCCATCAAAGCAGCAGAGCTCTTACGTCTGTGATGACGAGGTTCAGGTCGTCTCCTCTTCGGTGATGTTTTCTGGGCACGTCCAACCAGGAGGAGACCCCGTTGCAGACCCGGGACACAGCTGAGCTGTTCGGGAACGTCTCATTATCCTCACTTCCTGGAAGAACTGGAGGCAGCAAGGCATCATCAGTTTGTGGTGCCATGCTTACTAGTACCAGTACATTTTTAGGGAGGTGGAAATACGTGAAACTGGTTCTGGATTTGGCACGACGTTGGTGGAGGTTAAAGGTTAAAGATATGAGCCCTGAAAAGCTGCAGATCATCTCACCTACTCAGCTCAGACCGCCCCAAGTATTTGGACTGAGTAGGACTCAGTTTGATATATGCTACATATTAAATTATCAAACTTAATCTTATCAAGCACTGCAAATGACCGCAAGTTCCTCGAGGAACCAGGAGCCAGTGATGCTGCTTTGGCCAAATCTTCATCCTCAGCCCCTTTTTGAATCTGTTCCAGGATGTGAGATATTTGCTGACATGTCTCACCTGCTACAAAGATCTAAAACATCACTTTTTAAACAGGATTTTGTACGTTGTGATTTAAAGGGACTGTCCCAACCCATAAGTGCATACAGCCTGCAGTTCTCTTTATCTGGATGTTGATCGCCCATCTGACTCTTGACAATAGTGGTAAGGAAGGTGCTTTTGCTGTGGCGTGGTCACGGTGCTGTTTGAAGGCTCGTACAGTAACTGCGAGGGAACCCATCGTAGTGTCTGCTCAACTTTATGATCCTCAACATTTAAAACTGTTTCTTGCACATGAGTCCAGTATGTCGCTGCTCCCACTCAGTGAGCTCAGCGTTATGCAGAAAGCTTCTCTTCTCATTTCCATTTGTCTCGTGTTAAAGACACGACTCGGGTCCGGGTGCTATAGCAGTCCGGTCCACAGATTGTAGCACGCGGTGTTAATTACAGACTCCAGGTGATGATACATGGACACCAGCTGAGGAGGGGGGCTGCTGCCGGCCTGCGGCTGCAACGGCAGCGGCTCCCGAAACACGACCTTTAAACTCTGCGGGAGGAAGATGAAATCTGAGAACTTTGCATGACTTTATTATAAGAAAAAATAAGTCAGACGTGTATAAGAACTCACAGTTTTTCCAGCTTGGTTGTCCAGAAATACCAGAACGAAGCAGTCGGTGAACTTTTGGTTCAGAACAGCCTGAAGTACAAAGACACGAGTGGACGTTAGCTGGAACGAGGTGAACAGGTGTGTGCAACACAAACGTCACCGTTTTAAAGTCTGTCTCCACAGATACAGAAGAAATATGTGTTACTGCAGTTCATGTGTTGGAGCTCTCACTCTGAGCTCGATGCTCCATCCTCTCGCCTGTAAGTCACTCGAGGTCTCTTTTACACTCTGACTCGACTGATCTAACAATCGAGTCTGAACGCGAGTGAGACTAATCAGTGTCGCATTACGTGTTGCAGGTGTTTCTAGCTCGAGTCTGCTAAATGATCCCATTTGTGTCCAGAGAAATGCTACTAGAGACTAACGGAGCTGTGCTTAGAGATGACGTTTGGGGTCGTGTTTCCAATATTTTTTAAAGGGATCTCGATGACCCTGAGCATTAAAGGGAACGCCTTCATTTGGTTGTTGGCTGGTAACGTTTTGCTGCCCGTTTGTGAAGCCACAGCAGAGGGAAACTCATGGATACAGGGGCCTGTGGGTTTGCCACTTTGAACTCTTTTTTTCTCACCAGATACTGGATGCCGTTGTCGTCGAAGTGTCTGCAGCTCTGAGGGAAGCGACTGAGCAGGACCTTGATGAGACTCTGGTACCAGGCTGGACCCATGGTCAGGAAACAGTCCTGCAGCAACACGTTCACACTACAGTTACAACACTGACCATCAGAAACTTTCACTGGGTTTCACCTGCAAAGTCAAATATTCAAGCTGCAGATGTATCATTTAAAAGCTCCTCCTTTAACTAACAAAATCCTGAAGCCTCCTGATGTGTTAGGAACATTTACCTCCCATTCACAGCTCCTGCTAACATGTATGTGCGAGCTGATGTTTGATCTGCAGGTCACCTGCAGCTGGCTGAGGTCACAGCGAGAGCCTGATCACCTCCAAATGTTTCTCATACTGTGGGAGCACCGATGCTTAGCTGTGTGCTGGTGTTGCTTTGCGTTTCAAATGACAGGGTGTCGAGCTGCTGGCGGTTCATTTGTGTCGAGCTGTGGTCTTAGTAATCAAGGTGTTTGGTATTGCTGATGTTTGATGGTCATAACTGAATCTTGATTTTAAGGCTAAAATTAGAGTCTCACCAGCTGCGGGTCGATTTCCCCCACTGATCGGCTCTGCACAGCCTCCAGCAGCTCCTCCAGCTCGCTGAACGACAACTTGGCCAGCTTCAGTTTATCCAGGGCCACATGCTCGCCGTGGAACAGCCTCCTCCACAGGTTGTCCCTGCGGCAGTGACCCATGGCCTGCTCCACGCTGATCTGGATCTGTCTGCGGGCAGACGCCACCTCGTTGTTGAGAAGAGGGAACAGAGGGGAGGCGTAGAGGAGCCCCTGAGCCTCTGGTCCACCGCCTGTCAGAGGGTAAAACTCGTTGCCATCACTTGGAGCCAAGGGTGCTGAAGCTTCAGACGAACCCTCCTCCCAGAGGTCCTGCTCAGAACCACGTGACCCAGAAGCCTCTGCTCGATCCTGGGAGAGCCGTCCCCCCAGCTCTCCGGGATCACGGTGGATCTGAGGAAGCTTCTTAAAGCGGCGCATGTCTGCAGTGAGGCGTGGGAATAGCTCCCGCTGACTGGTCATGATCACGTAGAAGCGTAGCCTATGAAAGGGGACGAGATGAGACTCAGCAAAAGTTTATCCAGTGCCTTCAGTGATGTACTGTTAACACATTTGTTTGGCCCGTGAAACGTCCACCAGTCCTCTTTAGGTTGTGTCAGGACATGTCAGATAAGACAAACATGGTGTCAGCCCAGATATGAGTAACTATCACACAGCCTCTGTGCTGCAGTCTGTAGATCTTACCTGAGCAGATGCCTCTCCCCGTCTGACTGCTCCTCAAACGGAGCAGCGTTGTGACACACCACCAGGGAAACATCGAAGTCATCGTGGTGGGGCAGACCGTCCAGATCCTTGTAGGAGCCCGAACTAAAGCAAGAGGAGCCAACAAAGGTAAAGTTAAGCCGCAGATATGAGGAGAGAAGGTTTATTCTGAGGTCAGAGCTGTTTCTCCACCTGTTCCACAGAGCCACCAGGGCATACTCGTGAAGGTCAGGCATCGCCTTCTTGTTGTCAGTGGCGACCGCAGCCTTCGACATGCGGAGCGGCTTCATGCCATACGTGCTGGCGTGGTCGGTGATGTAGTTGTAGAGCTGGTGAGCCGTTATCATCCCCGTGGAGATGGAGAAGCTCCCTGATTTACACAAGAATGACAGACGCTCAGAAGGACAAACACAGTTGTTCCTGTGCACACACAGAGCCTGAGAAGCTCTGATGGAAAAACAAATATCTGCTCATCGATCCAGAACGGCTCAGAGAGCGCTGCTGGTGACGCCCGAACGGAGGCGGGACACAGAGGGACTGAACTCGTCTTTCAGTGAAACAATTTCAAATATTTACTCTGAATATCATTTCAGTTGGTTTGCACTGACCACCAGAGGGAGCTGGAGAAGACGCTAAACATGAACACAAATTCACCTGAGTAGACTTCCAGTACTCGTGCTAGCAGAGGTTAGCGAATAAACTCTGTGCTAAATCAACCACGGGGGGGGGGGGGGGTAAGAGGTGAGCTAAAGTTGTTTATTTCAGAACAAAAAAAAAAAATTCATGAACCATCACTGTGGATGATTCAGATTTACCTGTTTAGCTACAGGAGTTTAACCCAAACTTTGTTTGGAGTTTGGAATTTAATCCAGACCACTTCCTCCCAAAGGTCTCGGTGCACTTATTTTTTTCTGCACGTCTGCATAGTTTAAGCCAAGACAGCAGAGTTTGTTTTTTAAAATGACCACAACTTCCATAAACGTGCTGCGAATAACTTCAGTGAAGTCACAGCACACGGACACATTTTCAGATGCAAGTCTTTGTTAAATGAAGCTGGTGGAAAGACTTCATCTCATGTATCAGGGACCATTAGGTAAAAGGGGGAAAGTTGAAAGCCGGAGGCAAAGAATACAAATTAAAGTTATAACCTTGCACTTTTTAAGGTTGGATAAACCTAATCGCACCATAAAAATGGGGAATGCCATTCGCACTTTAGTGAGGACGTGCAGCTATATGGTGGATATAACTGGATCCTTAGTTTGTATTTCCCATCAGAACCAGTGTGTGTTTGTGTGGGCACTGACCCACAGTCCAAATGCTTCTAATCACATGATGATTTTTGGGCCTATTTTTCATTTGTCAGTTTGTTTTTTTCTGGTCTTTGTTTCTGGTGAATTCGAGTTTTGTTCCCTTTAGTAAATGCTCTGTATACCGTTCACTGTGTTGCCATCTTTTGTTTACTTTCACTGGCTGCTCTGGCGGCTGCTGTAAGTGTTGAAAAGCTAGAAATCATGGCAGAATCAAAAAAACATTATCATCATCATCACATGAGATTCGATGCAGTCAGCAACACCAGAATCACCTTGAAAGACGTGGTTGCGGCCGAACTTGGGGATGTCCGGGTGATGGGAGATGAAGTCGTCCAGGAAGTCGGTGAGCTGGTAGCCTTGCCGTAGCGTCATGTGGCAGCCGACCAGGTACTGGTGAACCACTCGCAGGTGGAAGTCGTAGCTGAAGGAGTGAACGTGCATGGTGTCCCTGACTTTATCACACTCCTCAGTGAAGAGCATGGAGAGCTGCAACAGAAGGTTGTGAGACGGTCATCACCAGGACAGCATGACTCACTGACACAGACGGGAAAAGAAGGAGGTACTCTAACTCCAAACTCAGTCAGTCTGAATACCTCTGCAAAACTGATCTGGCAGACAGCGCTAACTCTGAATGTCTATCTGTGCGATCAGCCATGTATGAAACTGTTTTGCATCTGAAGGGGAAGGACCTGCTGTTCCAGCCACTCCAACAGAGACTGCTTTGTACAGCACACCTTAAGGCCCTGCTGCACTGTGACTCCCATCGCTCCTTACTGAGAAGCTTTTGTAAGCAACTTTGATATCAATCAGATTCATAATAATATCCTTTTTAATTAAATCCAACATCAAAAGGGAGCTGACAAAAGCAATAATTGCAAATGCAAATGGCTGCAGTGAGAGGCTGTGCTGTGCAGTTAATTACAGCACAATAAGAGTTTACAAGGAGCTCTAATTGCTACTCCTGCTTTTACTTTGATCTGGACCATTTGCCTGGAACGTGCACAAAAGCAGCTTCATTATATCAAAGAGCCAAGAAAAGACTGCACAGTGTTCTGTAGCTACAGACTTTCATCTCTTCGCCGTCTGGAACCTTTTCCTGCCTCGACACTTGTCCAGAAACTGGCAAAAGGGCAGAAGACTTTCATCAGCACCCTCACCGCAGAGATAAGAATGAGGAAGAATATTCTTTTGCACACAGGAATGAAAAGATGAATATTAACTTTTCTCTCCCCAGCGGTGTTCCTGCAGTCTGGCAGACAAATTAAGTGTGACCTCCTGGCCTGTTATCTATGGAGCCTGGAAGCCAATGGGACTGCGCGGCTCTCCTCAGTTCATAGGTAGTTCCTGTGTGTGTGTGTGTGTGTCCTCCTTGCTATCACGCTAACATTTATTATTTCCTAACCTGTAATCCCAAATGGTTCATGTTCTAGTTAATTAAACACTCCGTGTAACTTTGACAAGAACAAATTGCCAGTTTGAGTCGTGGGGCTGCAGCTCGTCTCCTGTCAGCGGCACTCGGTGGAAGTGAAATTAATGACAGCGGCTGCATTGACGGGAGAAGCTGCAATCAGCGAGGTCATACAAGAAGAAGAAAAAGAAGAGAATACAAAGCAAGCTGATTGAAAGAAAAACAAGCAGAGCGACGAGAGGAAAGCTCTCAGACTGACATCCATCGATGCGTCCCTGTGAGGCTCTGCATTTTCACTCCTGGAAAAAAGACTCACATTTCTGCAGTGGTACTATCACAATGCAGTGATCTGAAACCCAACAGGAGTAACAGCAGTTATCCAGCTGTGATGTGTGTATTACAACTGCAAATATACACTCACAGCCACTTTACCAGGTACACCTTTCCCCCTTCAGCACTGCCGTAGTGCTTTGTGGCACAGATTCGACAAGGTGCTGGCACCATTCCTCGTGGTTCACACTGACATGATAGTGTCACACGCATGCTGTAGATTTGAAGTCTCCTGTTACATCACATCCTAAAGGTGCTGTGTGGGATCAACACTTTGAACCTTTGATTACAGCAGAATCAGGTTCAAGAATCCAGTTTCAGATCATGAGAGTTTCCTGACGTGCCATGCTCTCCAGCTGGAAGACGGGTACATGGAGGAGATTCATCAGAGCAGATAAGCTTCCAAACTGTCCACTATTGGCGAGGCTGTGGAAATCGTAAGCCGTGGTCTCCTGGTTTTACCTGCACGCAGCAGCACTCTGTGTGGTCTTCTGCTGCTGTAGAGCTTCTCACTTGGTGTTTTCAGGGATGCTGTTCTGCATACCTTGGTTGTAATGAGCAATTGACCGAGTTATTGTTGGCTTCCCATCAGCTAACAGGAGCTTGGCCAATCTCCTCTGACCACTGGCATTTACTGGACCATCCTCTGTAAAGCCTACAAGTGTCTGTGTTGAAAAATCGCACATTCATCACTTAAATAACATTTGCTGATGCTCGGATTGAACTTCGGGTCTTCTTGACTATGCCTACATGTCTACATGCATTGAGTTGCTGCCATGTGATTGGCCCATTAGTATTTGCAGTGTTGGTGTCTCTAATAAAGTGGCTGGTGAGTGTCTGATTCTCTGCTTATGTATTTAGTACCTGATTTTCTTAACCGTAACACCCTGAGGATATGTTAGTGTGAGTGTTGCAGTACGTTTGCTTTCTCTGGCTGCTTGGTCAGGTTTAGGCACAGAATAATTACATACATTACTAATAATTCAGAAGACCCTTATGAAGAGAACATCGAGGGAACAGTTTACCCTGCCCGGGATAGGGTTACCGGGGCCCCGCCCTGGAGCCAGGCCTGGGGAGGGTGCCCGAGGGCGAGCGTATGGTGGCCGGGCCTTAGTCCATGGGGCCCGGCCGGGCACAGCCCGAAGAGGAGACATGGGCCCATCCTCCCGCAGGCCCACCACCCGCAGGAGGCGCCATAGGGGTCGGGTGCATTGTGTGCCGGGTGGCGGCCAGGAGGGGAGGCCCTGGCGGACTGATCCCCGGCTGCCAAGACTGGCAATAAGGACATGGAATGTCACCTCTCTGGTGGGGAAGGAGCCTGAGTTAGTGCGTGAGGTTGAGAGGTACCGGCTAGATATAGTCGGGCTCACCTCTACGCATGGCTTGGGCTCTGGAACCAGTCTCCTGGAGAGGGGCTGGACTCTGTCTCAGTCTGGAGTTGGTATTCTAATATCCCCTCGGCTTGCTGCCGGTACGTTGGGGTTTTTCCCGGTGGATGAGAGGGTTTGTTCCCTGCTCCTTAGGGTCGGGGAACGGGCCTGACTGTCATCTGCGCTTATGCGCCGAGTGGCAGTTCAGAGTACCCAGCCTTCTTAGAGTCCCTGGGTGGGGTGCTGGAAGGTGCTCCACCTGGAGACTCTGTTGTCCTGCTGGGAGACTTCAATGCTCACGTGGGTAACGACATCGAGACCTGGAGGGGCGTGATTGGGAGGAATGGCCTCCCTGATCTGACCCCAAGCGGTGTTTTGTTATTGGACTTCTGTGCAAATCACAGTTTGGCCATAACGAACACCTTGTTCGAACATAAGAGTTTGTCCATAAGTGCACGTGGCACCAGGACGCTCTAGGCCGCAGGTTGATGATCGATTTTGTAATCGTATCACCAGACCTGCAACCATATGTTCTGGACACTCGGGTAAAGAGAGGGGCTGAGCTGTCAACTGATCACCACCTGGTGGTGAGTTGGATCAGGTGGCGGGGGAGGACGCTGGACAGACCCGGTGCACCTAAACGCATAGTGAGGGTGTGCTGGGAACGTCTAGCAGAGGCCCCAGTCCGCGAGATCTTCAACGCACACCTCCGGCAGAGCTTCAACAGCATTCTGAGGGAGACTGGGGACATTGAGTCCGAATGGACCATGTTCAGCGTCTCCATTGCCGAAGCTGCTGCATTGAGCTGCGGCCGCAAAGTGGTTGGTGCCTGCCGTGGTGGTAATCCCCGAACCAAATGGTGGACACCAGAGGTGAAGGGAGCCAACAGGTATTTACAGGCCAAGCGGAATGCGGCTCGGGCAGTGGCTGAAGCAAAAACTCGGGTGTGGGAGGAGTTCGGAGAGGGCATGGAAAAAGACTTTCGGACTGCCTCGAAGAGATTCTGGCAAACCGTCAGGATGGGAAAGAGGTGCTCTACCTGCACTGTGTATAGTGCTGGCGGAGCGCTGCTGACGTCGACTGAGAAAATTGTCAGGCGGTGGAAGGAATACTTCGAGGACCTCCTTAATCCCACTGACACGTCTTCCGAGGAGGAAGCAGAGTCTGGGGATGAGGGGAATGACCCGCCAATTTCCGGGGGCGAGGTCACTGAGGCAGTTAAACAACTCCTTGGTGGCAGAGCCCCTGGTGTGGATGAGGTCCGCCCAGAGTTCCTGAAGGCTCTGGACGTTGTAGGGCTGTCCTGGTTGACACGCCTCTACAATGTTGCGTGGAGATCAGGGGCAGTACTCCTGGACTGGCAAACTGGGGTGGTGGTCCCCATCTTTAAGAAGGGAGACCGGAGGGTGTGTTCCAAATACAAGGGGATCACACTCCTCAGCCTCCCTGGGAAAGTCTATGCCAGGGTGCTGGAAAGGAGAGTTCGTCCGCTAGTCGAACCTCGGATACAGGGGGAACAATGTGGTTTTCGTCCTGGTCGCGGAACACTGGACCAGCTCTTTATCCTCTCAAGGATACTCAAGGGCGCATGGGAGTTTGCCCAACCAGTCTACATGTGTTTTATGGACTTGGAGAAGGCATTCGACCGTGTCCCTCGGGGTGTCCTGTGGGAGGTGTTGCGGGAGTATGGGGTGTCTGGCCCATTGCTACGGGCCATTCGATCCCTATACAACCGTTGCAAGAGCTTGGTTTGCATTGCCGGCAATAAGTCGGATTTGTTCCTGGTGGGTGATGGGCTTCACCGGTTCTGTTCATAATTTTTATGGACAGGATTTCTAGGCGCAGCCAAGTGGCGGAGGGCTTTCGCTTTGGTGGCCTCAGAATCTCATCTCTGATTTTTGCGGATGATGTGGTTCTGTTGGCTTCATCGGTTCCTGCCCCAAGTGGAGGAGTTCAAGTATCTCGGGTTCTTGTTTGCGAGTGATGGGAGAAGGGAGCCGGAGATCGACAGACGGATTGGGGCTGCAGCTGCAGTAATGCGGACGCTGCACCGGTCCGTCGTGGTGAAGAGGGAGCTGAGTGTAAAAGCTCTCAATTTACCAGTCGATTCCGGCATGTCCCACCGGGAGGAGGCCCCGGGGCAGACCCAGGACACGCTGGAGAGATTATCTCTCGGCTGGCCTGGGAACGCCTTGGTGTTCCCCCGGATAAGCCGGAGGAGGTGGCTGGGGAGAGGGAGGTTTGGGCCTCTCTGCTCAGGCTGCTGCCCCCGCGACCCGGCCTCGGATAAAGATGGATGGATACTAATAATTATCAAATACTCAAACTTAAGACAGATCATTTCAAAATCTAAAAAAATCTTTTTCAGCTCACGATAACCTAATAATCACAATCTGGATGACCACACAAGCTTGTAAAGTTTGTGCACTTTCAGTGATTTATTTTCATCCTTTGACCTTTTTCTCCTATAAACTTTTTTTTAATGATTGTTTTAAAATCTAGAATATAATATTTAAACAAACTCCTTGTGGCCGCACCCTCACAGCCTGCACTTTGCAACCTACCATTATACTGTTAATTAATACTCGACTCAAGCTCATTTAGCTTTACATTACAAAGAAAATATATCAAAATAGTCTGAAAATATTAGAAGAAAAATCAATGAAATGAGTCATTGATGGCATGATTCAATTGTAGCTACCATCACGCTGCTAAACATGCAGCATTTAAGCAGAAGTGGCCCAATAACTGAGCCTTGGGGAACAACATATACTTACTCAGACATACAGTTATAAACACCCAGTGGTCACTAACAATTTAAATGAATTAATAGTTCTGTATAAATTCTGTATAATAGAAATTATACAGAATTTTCCAGTATTGTATCTGTAGCAGCGGAGCAGCAGAAGCAGCAGTTTACATTCTGTGTAATTCAAAGACTGAACCTTCACACATGAACACAGACCCTAGCTCCAATCACCACCTGGCTGCTAAAGAAGAGGAAGAAGAGGAAGGGCAAAAGAAAAACATGGTTGCATAAAAAATTAGCTCCAACACCCAAAACACCAAACCAACAACCACAGAGAAGACAGCCTGTTGAAAACAGAAAAGGAAAAGAAAATCATAGAGGTGCTTGGCCCTCACCTGATCCTCAACACAATCAGGTATAAATGCATCATTTTTATTGCATAACTTAAGTCTGAGTCCCTGCCTTAAGCTAAAGATGCGTTTTTACAGTCAAGCTGTAGTTTGCAGCAACAGTAGCTCCCACAGTGCACTTGATTTAACATTAAACCCAATCATTCCCACAGAGACAGGCAGGTAAACTTGAAAGGAAAGAGACCAGGACTGATGAGAGCAAGCATAGAGTGGCGAAGAGGGGTGGAGCCTGATTGTAGTGAGACACCCCTCCCTTGAGAATGGCTGGGACATACCGCACAGTCAGATACTGGTGTGGCATCTGGAAACGGCTTGCAACGAGGTTTGGTGAGGAGGCTGCCCTGATGGAGAGATGACATGAGGTGGGACTAGGCAGACACAGAGACACAGACAGATGGATGGAAAGGAAGACTGAAGATGTGCTAAGAGATCAAATAAAACCATTTCAGACTACAAATATCCACATTACATACACACTCTAGAACTGTGGACTTGGATGTGTTTATTGTTTTTAGTGTGACACTAACCAGCTAAACACTCAGCTAATCTGACTAGCTGATAGTCACAGTAATATGCATCTTGGTTAGTAGGAAACTACTTGTGGATAATACGACTTCAGTAAAGCATCATAAGACTGATATATCCATCGATCAGCCCCAACATTAAAACCACCATCCTGTGGTTAAGCTGCACATCCTTCTGTTGGCCTCAGGATCAGGTTAGTTCCCACAGATGCACCGTCAGACTGGGATAGGCGTGTTAGGAGGCCAGCTCAACGACCTGGGCTTGGACTTATAATAATCACATGATATGTGGTTCTAATGTTGGGCTGATCCATAGCTGTTAGCAAACTTTACGCTTCATTCATTAAGTTGGTGTCACTTCACTAACAAGCTGCCTGCTATTTCTCAGTATTTACCAGAACACTGTCAAAGCAGTAACACATTAAGTTTAATGCACGCTGCTGTAAACCCCAAATACTAATGCAACTAATTTGTGTTTATTTATAAAGACATTTTATACTGACAGCACTAACAAGTGCTAACGAATGAATTACCACAGTCCTCGTCCTGAACACCGTCTGAAACTTTGCATGTGTGCTGGGCAATTAAATTCACTGATGATCAGAGGAACACGAGAAACAATATTTGAACAAATTAAAGTAGAAAAAAATCTGCATCTTAAAATGGAAAAGATTCCACAGTATTTTCACATTTAGGAAAAACACGGAAGTGTTGCTATTAAAGGGGAAGAGTTCGTTTCTGCATGCAGCCTATTATGATGGCGTATTGAAACACTGTTCCAGACGCATTTTTCACCTCTTAGATCTGAATAAAAAGAATGAAACTATTTACTCTGATATTATTGTCTCAGGCACAGATCAAGCCCACCTTCCAATCAAATCTTTTTGCTTATGAGGGACATCCAATGAGGAGAAAGATGGGAGGTTTTGTCAGACGGATGATGAACTGAGGGGTTGCACTGATATTATTGATATTAACAAGGCTTATTCTGCAAATCATGCAAAGCTACTGTAACAGAGCCAAAGGACAAAGGCTGGAAATAAACAGGTCCCCTTTAATGTGGCCAGCATGAACATTCATTCTTTTTATATCTGTGTGTTTCTCACATGTCAACAAGTCTCCTGTTTAAAGTGTTTCAGCAACATCGTCATTTAAATGTAAATCATATTCTAAACTGTTTAAAATTATCTATTAATTAAGAAGCAATTCATTGCTTTTGTGTATAATGTTTGGGCCAATGTGAAGAGCCACTTCAGAACGTGCTCTCACCTGTAAATACTGACTGCAGTTATGACTCCCTCTCTAACACAGGGAACACATCTCTGGGCTTTACAGAGATAATTCATTTTAAACATAAAACACATTGTTTACGCTTAATTTACTCAATGTCAAGCTTTTTGTTGAGGATTTATGGACATCTTTAATTCACAATAGCTGCAGCGAATGCACCTTTCTTCCTTTCTCAACACTTAAACCCTTTGGCCTCCCCACTGTGCTTAGAGGCACAGTCAACCTCTCACATCACTTTGTAGACATCCTGACAACACCACCGGGAGGGAAACAAACAGCATGACATCTTTCAAAACATCTTTCTCTGCCTTCGTCACATCAAAGTGCACCGACCCCCTAATCTGAAAATGGATCAGTCACAAGTGGGAGAGATGTTCACCTAATATAGAAGCAGAACAAGGACCGAAGCTGCTGGCACTCGGGATAAGAGCTGAATCTTCAAGGTCGGAAATTCTTCAAAAATCCATAAACAGAAGTGAAAAAGCACCTCTGCTCATGCACAGAACAAACAATCGCAGCTTTGTGCACAAGGGAACACCATGAAGTTGTACTTTGGTACTTCCTGTGAGCCATCCTAAAGTAGAAATGGCATTTATACAAGATAGAGGACATTTCATTTAAGAAGTCTATATAAACAAAGTTTAGCAGAACTAATGGCTTACTAATTAGCTTATGTTGTCTTTTTTTATTGAATATTGCTGCGTCTAACTTGGCTTTAAAATTTATGCCTAAGCTACGAGGCAGATTAATGCAGGTCTCATTATTTCCCTTCATGTTTACACGTCCTGTTACTCGATATAAAAACTGATGGTTTGATTCATGACTCCACCCAGAAGTATTCTTGTAGGATTTTCATTTATTTATTTTTTTATCTCTGGTTGCCGCTGGTTACCTTTTCTTCATGTTTTCCTGCTCCTGTCTCCTTCACAGTTAAATTTTCCACTGACACCATTTCTGATCATGTAGTCTTGAATCCTCCATTTATCTAATTTCCTCAGTATTTTTAAGAACACACTGCACACCATGCCAGGCACCACCCCAGTGTGCGGTTTAAGCTGCAGCTGCTCTAAAACAGCACTATTGCTCATTAAAATCCTTTTTGACATATTTCTGTAATGGTTAGTCCACCACTATGTGCAAGTTCTTTCATCTAAATGATCATTTTTCACCAAAAAACAGAAAAAAATAGTGAAGTATATTATGATCTTTATAAGACGCCAAATTACAGATAAATACTTGATTAAATAACCATAAAGAAGTCCAGTGTGCTAGTTGTTATCTGCCTTAAAAAATAACATAATTGTTTGGTTTTAAGCTTTGATAAATTTCTAAAATATTTGCATTTTTTGATTTTATCACAGTGTTTGTTATTATGTAATAAATGCATTCGTATGCAGCTAACAGCTCTTTGGAAATCCATTTTTGGAACAAACCCCGCATGTTGCACAGATTCAGCTGCAGTAACAGCTGTACAAGTGTAAGGCAAGTTTATTTACAGCAAGGTGATTCAAAGCGCTTTACAGAGACATTAAAAAACAAAAACAAATAAAAAGCATGAAAAAAATGTAAGTTTTGAAATTTAAGCTTAAAAGTAAAACAGAGCAGATTTGGTGCTTTATTCAAATGCAGCTGAGAACAGGTGAGTCTTCAACCTGGATTTAAATAAACTGAGTGTTTCAGCTGATCTGAGGCTTTCTGGGAGTTTGTTCCAGATATAAGGAGCATAAAAGCTGAATGCAGCTTCTCCGTGTCTGGTTCTGACTCTGGGAACTGATAAAAGACCGGATCCAGATGACCTGAGGGATCTGGAAGGTTCATACTGGGTCAGGAGGTCATTGATGTATTTTGGTCCTAAACCATTCAGAGCTTCATAGACCAGCATCAGAACTTTAAAGTCTATCCTCTGACGGACAGGCAGCCAGTGTAAGGACCTCAGAGCTGGACTGATGTGGTCCACTTTTTTGGTCTTAGTGAGGACTCGAGCAGCAGAGTTCTGAATGAGCTGTAGTTGTCTGACTGATTTTTTAGGTAGACCTGTAAAGATGCTGTTACAGTAATCAAGCCTACTAAAGATGAATGCATGGACTAGTTTTTCCAGGTCCTGTTGAGACATCAGATCTTTGATCCTTGATATATTCTTGAGGTGATAGTAAGCTGACTTTGTTATTGTCTTAATGTGTTTTTCTAAGTTTAGGTCTGCATCCATCACTACACCCAAACTTCTTGCCTGGTTTGTGGTTTTTAGATGTATAGATTGAAGTTCTCTGGTGACCTGTAATCGTTTTTCTTTGGCGCCAAAGACTATTACCTCAGTTTTGTTTTTGTTTAGCTGGAGAAAATTGTGGCACAACCAGTCATTAATTTCCTCAATGCATTTACCAAGAGCCTGTACAGGGCCTCGGTCTCCTGGTGACATTGTGATATATATTTGTGTGTCATCTGCACAGCTGTTTATGTGATATGTCAAACAAACAACGCTGATTCATCCTTTGAGTTTAGTAACTTTTGTATGTTTGAATGATTTATAGTGAAGCTGCCAAAAACTAAAAGGATGCTCCTCTGACGCTGGACCAGTACAACAACTAATCAAAAGGCTGTTTGATCATCCTTTTGTTCCTAAAACTTGGAAAAGGTTCCACCTGAATTATTTCCAAAGTACTTTTGTTGTTACTTTGACTCTGGTTTCTTCAGGCTGTGTTGTAAGCATATTATTTTATGCATCAGACAATAATACATTTGATAAATAATGCATCTTTAGATTAAACCACGTGGAGTATGCTCTAACAGACGAGGTGAAATGAGATGGGAAGTGCAACATGGCTGATAGTAAAATACTGTCAGGGGGCCGAGCTGCAGGCTAAAGCCACACATTGTCAGAAACAGTCCACCAATGTTGAATTTGCTTTAACATATTTGGCGTCCAGATTGATGGCAGCAACTGTCACTCGTGCATGATCGGAGGAGACCTCACAGAGAGGAGAACTTGGACTTATTTCTCCCTTCAGCTAAACATCAGCAACTGTTAGAAACAGCGGGTCTGAAACTGGAGGCAAATTTAAATAAAAATAGAAATAAATAAAAACCAGCTGACTGTTTGCAGAACTAAACAGCTCTGCAAACAGTTGAATTAACGCCCACTTAGATTGAAATGGGCTTTTAAAAAGTTCCACTTCACTTTGTCGCTAAAAGCAGGCAGGCCATGTGTGCCTGTTCTAAAATACTTTTCCTCCTTGCAGTAATACATGTTCGGGATGCACAGCATGAAACAGCACGGAGCGGCAGACCCAATGAAATCTGAAAAGTGACACAGTGTGAAAAACACCCTGGATGGTGAAAGTACTGGAGCAAAGTGATTTTCTTTCCAGATGAACAGTCGCTGCTGGACAGCGTCAGGATTTCATCTTCACAGGCAGTTACTCAAAACATGTGAACTCAAAACAGAAAATATACACACCTATGGATGGAAACAACAAACAGCTGTTAGCTTTTATGTGCAGATCAAGAAAATGCGGATATATTTTTAAAAATCATTTGTGATTGAATCCTGTTTCAGAATTTTACAGCCGCTCTGTCTGTTCATAAATAAAACACATTTAAAACGAAGACAAGACTAAAGCTCGGGACTTGTAAGACACGAATGCTGTTATTAGGTCCGATTCTTTATCGATCGCCTCAATATTTCCAGATTCATGTTTCATTATCTGAGTCTCAACAGAAAGAAAAAAAGCTTCATTGTTGCTGCTTCTCCGACACCAGCTTGATGCCATTTTTATGCAAATATCAGAACATAACATGCCAGCACTGATAAAAGGAGTCGATAAGCTTGGAGGTGCACGAGTCTGCAGAACTGGAACATTTGGAGCAGTTTCTTGTTTCCTCCCTCTGTGGCTGAGAAGTTTAGTTTAGTTTCACGAGCCTAAAGGTGGGTTAGGCGAGTCCAGGAACATGTTTCTCATTTCACTGTGCTCCATGATGCTGTCCCTGCAGCTGAGACTGCCTGTGGTTGTCCTGTGACAGCACAGACAGCAGGATAAACGCAGGACAGCGGCACCATTTTTACTTAACACTACAACACAAATTTGTCCACTCAACTCAATTTAAAGTTGAGAGACTGCTGCTTACACAGGAAATAGTGGGACTTCCACAGAGAGTCTAAAACAACCAGACTGATTGGTCAGAAGTGCTCGACAGGATCACTTCCTGAACTGGCTGATGTCCTTGCTACTGTACTGTGTTTTGAATAAATGCCACTTTCACTGACCTGTTGCTCTTTTTGCTGACATTCTACTTTGGTTCTTGTGTCCACACATCCTCTGGAGGAAGCTTGTGTCGTGCTTTTTCGCAGACTCGCATTATTTTGCTCGTGGCCGTAGGCAAAGGTGTGATGCTGACTGCCATACAAATCTACAGTTCTGCCTTCATACTCTGTCTTTACCACAGGGTACGGTTCTACTCTACTCTACTATGTGAAGGCCTTGAAATACTACATCTCCTTCACAGGTGCAGCAACCTTCTGAGTGGGCTCTACCTGCTTCCAGCTGATGGCTGAATGATGCAGCGGTCCTCCACCCAGCCTGCAGACAGACATTATTGCCTACATGCTGTAGTTGTTTACTGTCACCAAGAGAAACGTGCCCCCTGCAGTCTCCCGTGTGAGCTTCTCCTGCTGTAGGTTTTTTAAATCTTAGGTGTTTTTGTTGTACTGCTGCACTGACACTCATTTTTTGTTCCAGCACATTTCCCATGAAACCAGCATTGAATCTACACACGTCATCATCCACATCAGGCTACATACTGTTGGGTCATTGGAAGCCAGCATGCCTGCATTTGTTACTTACCGCCATGATTAAGCTCTGCATACACAGATACCTACTACTGCCACAAATCCTGTACCATAAAAGGGATTGGAAATTTAGCACTTTCAAGTCTGAGGCCTCAGACTTGAAAGTGCTAAATTTCCAATCCTAGGATCCTCCCACTTAGAGGTCAATGAAACCAAGATAAGCAGGTCATCTGCTAAAAGCTAGCATAGATAGATGCTCTTCAACCTGCAGCTTCTGTCCATGAAAGCTATGAAGAGAAGTGATGTCAGAGAGCAGCTTTGGCTCCAACAACGAGTGTTTGAATAGCTGTAGCCTGTTTGGTCACTGCAGTGTAGTTTCTCATAGATGGTTACGGCCGACACTTTTAAGTTGCGCCACCTTATGATGACAAATTTACCCTAGTTGGACCTGACATGACTAGGAGATGTGAATTAACAGTGGAGGTTATTCTGTCTCAGCCAGAGGATTATTTTCAAATCTGTATCTGCTTCTTATTTATTAATAAGTGTGTTTCTGCTCACGGTGGATAAACAGACAAAGGGTGGAAATTACATCGGACGAGAAGTAAAGAAATGGGCGAACACGCTGTAAACCAGACTGAACAGCTGCTGTTGACCACGTGGCTCTTAAACTGCATCAGAGCAATAATAATATTCAACTGCAGCACGAACAGAAGAGGCAAAATAACACTAAACTACAGTAAAGCTAGCATAAAAGCTACGTGTGGTTCACCTCTTCCCATCATGCTGTCAGGAACTGGCTGCTTCAAATGATTATTTTATCTTATTTTTTATTTTGCTTTACTGCTAACAGCTGGGAAAATGTAGTCAGAGTGATAAAGTCTACATGTCGACTCACGTGAGGCACTAATGGTGTGAAGGGCTTCAAAAAATGTGGTTTTTAAACAACTCAGACTACAAGGAATTTATTCAGCATTTATATTGAAAGAGTTTAGGTGTTTTAAAAACGGCTTTAATTTCAAGTATATCAGTTCCTACAAAAACTGATTTAAACAAAGATTTAAGGATTTAAATTTGACTGAGCCCATGATCATAAAGAGCCCAGCAGCCCAACACCAGTCAGAACCCCAAACCTACATGATGCACACAGATCGGCACTCCTGCCCTCCCACTGTGATCATTTGTGTTCTGGTTTGTGTTTCCTTTTCACTCTTTTATGTTCTTGTTGAGGACACGGAGCTCAGTGTTGTGTGTCCACACAGCAGTGCAGATCAGTGTCAAGCATTTACCTGCGAGTTGACGGTCTGGCCCATGGGAATACGGGAACACTCCAGTGCATACTGCTTCACACAAAAGTAACAGCCCTGGTGGAGTGACACAAAGACCACAAGGTTACTCAACACCAGAGTAAAATAATCCGTAAGACTGCACACAGGGAGTCAATGTGCTGTTTTTCAGGAGAGCTGAAGGCTTGTATGTGGAAAAAATCTATCCTCACCATCACAACAAACAATATGTCGAAAGGTCAAAACGTTTCACGTGTAGCTAAGGATGAGCAAACGGCAAAAACAAACACATAGTGCCAGGATATCAGACCACACACACAGCACGGGGCCAAACGCACAGCGCTGCGACGACAACATCACAGCAGTGATTACCCACTCCTCCCACTCTCAGTAATAGGTTTTGGCAAACACTGTGGCTTATTTCACTCGTCTCACACCAGTTGTGTTATGTCTCGTTGTACGTTAAGTGTGGGACACAGTAAACAAAAAGGTTGCCATAACAACCTGGGAGGAAGACCTTAGCTGAACACGACTGAAGGCCTAACGAAAGATGCTAGTGTGGGAAACACCAGTTACTCAGTGGGACCCACGATGCAGGCTGATACTGATTCACTCTGAGTGTTTGCAGTGGCAGCGCTGCTGACACTGAGACACTGACCACAGGTACAAATGCTTTACTGGGGATGCTCGAGAGCACTCTGGCAGCACAGCGTTTCACTGTCTGACACACTCCTATGATACAGAAGTACCTGACACCAACTGCCTGCTGTAGACGCACTGCAAACAAAAAGTTCCTCCAAGCATTATTTCCCTTTCACTACTGTAAGAGTTTGGGGCTTTAAGCAGGTCATTACTGTTGAGTGCTACCAGTAGGATGTGGCTGTTGGTCAGTGTGTCGCGCTCTCCTTCGCAGGAATTTGACAGCAAGGTGAAAAGTGACACCAAGCTCAGCGTTTTTATCTGAAGTTGAACACTTTTCGACTTGCTCAGCACCTCTTCTCTTCTCACTGCTGCCTTTTTTAGCATCTTTCAACACTGCAGCAGAACCAACACGACTAGAAACAAAGTGTTAGAAATGCTGGCGTTCAGACCGGATCTCTCCAGGATGAACAGAATAACTGTGAACTTTGGAAACGATCCCCATCAGCGTCACATGGACCTCGTCTGAACAGCCAGTTGGCCGCTGATCGCTGTGACCCATCATCCCTTTAACTATTTAACATTTAACCATCACATTAGATTTTTAATCATTATCTAAACTAAACTGTTCGCCTGTCTCAAAGAACTGAAAGAATCATACCACTGTGATTTTAGCACATACAGTGTATTAGTGAGGACAGCGCTTCTCACCTGAAAAGCCAGTTCCATCAACACGATTCCTCCTGGCAGCGCCCTCTGCAGGTGATATGCGGTGGTCCCAGACGCCGCAGTCTGAAGGTCACAACAGTCACAGTTTGTAACTGTAACATTTTAAATGCGCACCACCTTTATGTGTAGCATAGTACTACTCCAGCACCCTCATCAACACTAATGTTATAATGGTAGATATTCTTTATTGTAACACAATATTGTTTCTAAAGATAAGATAAGATAAGATAAGATAAGATAACCTTTATTAGTCCCACACGTGGGAAATTTGTTTTGTCACAGCAGGAAGTGGACAGTGCAAAAGTTATGACGCAAAAATTAGAATACAATAAGAATAAATACAGTACACAGCTGTACAGAATAGAATAAAATAAAATACTATATACAGTAGAATAAAATAGAATAAAAATATACAATAAGATAAAAATAGAATACGAATGCTATATACAACTGAGTAAAAATACAACGATGACAGAAAAGATTATTGCACTTAGTATTATTGCATATGTATGGATGTGTGTGCTTGATCAGTTAAAGTCTTTGTTGTGGAGTCTGACAGCAGTGGGGAGGAAAGACCTGCGAAATCTCTCCGTCCCACACCGTGGGTGCCGCAGTCTCCCACTGAAGGAGCTGCTCAGTGCTGTCACAGTCTGCTGCATGGGGTGGGAGATGTTGTCCATCAGGGATGACAGCTTAGCCGCCGTTCTCCTGTCACTCACCACCTCCACTGGGTCCAGAGGGCATCCTAGAACAGAGCTGGCCCTTCGGATCACCCTGTTCAGTCTCTTCCTGTCCCCAGCAGAGATGCTGCCGCCCCAGCAGACCACACCATAAAAGATAGCAGAAGCCACAACAGAGTCATAGAAGGTCTTCAGGAGTGGGCCCTCCACTCCAAACGACCTGAGTCTCCGCAGCAGGTACAGCCTGCTCTGCCCTTTCCTGTAGAGGGCGTCTGAGTTATGAGTCCAGTCCAGTCTATTGTTCAGATGAACACCAAGGTACCTGTAGCTGTCCACAGCCTCAATGTCCATACCTTGGATGTTCAGTGGTTGCAGTGGAGAATGCTTGTGCCTGCGGAAGTCTACCACCAGTTCCTTGGTTTTACTGGCGTTGATCTGGAGGTAGTTCAGCTGGCACCAGTCCACAAATTCTTGGGTCAGACCTCTGTACTCCTTGTCGTCCCCATCAGTGATGAGGCCGACTATTGCAGAGTCATCAGAGAACTTCTGCAGGAAGCACTGGGTGGAATTGTGGGAGAAGTCTGCAGTGTAGATGGTGAAGAGGAACGGAGCCAGAACCGTTCCCTGTGGGGCCCCCGTACTGCAGACGACCCTGTCCGACACACAGCCCTGAGTCCTCACATACTGTGGTCGGTCGGTGAGGTAGTCCAAAATCCAGGTAGTGAGGTGATGGTCCACTCCAGAGTTCACCAGCTTGTCCTTCAGAACCGAGGGAAGAATGGTGTTGAAGGCACTGGAGAAATCAAAGAACATGATTCTCACAGTGCTTCCAGCGGTCTCCAGGTGAGCGAGGGAACGATGTAGGAGGTGAATGACGGCATCATCCGCTCCAATGCCAGGCTGGTAGGCAAACTGAAGTGGGTCCAGTGATGAGCTTGTTAGGCGCCGAAGCTGAGCCAGGACCAACCGCTCCAGGGTCTTCATCAGGTGGGATGTCAGAGCCACCGGCCTGTAGCTGTTGAGGTCCTTGGGGCGTGAAGTCTTTGGCACTGGTACAACACAGGAGGTTTTCCAGAGCTGTGGGACTCTTCCCAACCTCAGGCTCAGGTTGAAAGCAACAAACTGTTCCCGCTGTGTGGACTGACTGCTGTGCAGGTTTGGAAAGCAAAGGGAAGGACTGATATCAAAGCGAGGGCTGTCATCTCAGCCTAATGGGATTTAGGTCTTATTTATGCACATATGTGGTGTGGACCTCCATCTGTGCACAGAGGCTTTCATGGTCTCCGAAACACCAGGGCGCATCCAAACAAAGCATTCAGTGGAGGGGGGGGCAGCACCAAACATAGCTATGCTACCGAGCTCCTCGAAGCTGACGAACATGATTATTGTGCTCTTGCTTCCCACAGGTTTGAAGCCATCTGCCCGTCTCTCCGCTGTTTCACAGAAGGCTCATCTAACCTGTAGAGACGTCCGTCAGGTTCATGCTGCCCCAGTGGAGCCAACGTGCTTGCTGCAAGAAGCATGCGATGTCACAGGAGGCACACCTTCACTCCGCATTATGTTTTTGTTTGACAAAAACCCACCGGTGTTGGATTCGATCATTATCCAGTCAGACGTCCCTGCCGTGGATTAGCTCAGACATAAACAAAGCAAATAAACTTTCATGGCCTGATGTTGTGACATCACTCACAAGGAGACACTTAAAGGTCTTAATTTCTAATCTAAAAGCAAAGTTTTGTTTTAGCATCTCTGTAAATCTGCAGACATGGAGGGGGGCGACGAGTCAATAAATATGCAAACGAGTCCAAAGCTCTGTGTTGGACAGCATCACGGCACAGATTTGAAACTCCTGACTGATGCAGTGAGTGAAGGTCAGGTTGATCTTTGTGTGGCTGCAAAGCCAACAAACCATGCAGGTAACTTTCCAACTGCAGCACGTGAAAGGTCCAGTGCATAAGAGCAATTCAGACCTCAGCTTTGTAAATAAGAGACAGATGATCAGGCCTGTGGCTGATATTGTAAAATCTGCCACTGCGAATCTTTTTCATTTCTCTTTTTACGTAGCTGGCTGTGGTTTTCATGTTCAAATAGCAACGACATAGAAGGTGACGTCATTAAAAGCTGGGACAGAAGGGATCCGGATTTTCCGCCTGCTGTTGCAGGATCACAAGTGATGAAACTGAATTTTGTGATTTCTCACTGTGGCCTGTTTCAGGATGCAGGTGTGCATGTTAGTCTCACCCAGCAGGTAAACAGGTTTATATTTGCCCAATAAGACGTTACTGTGTCTGATTATGTGCAGCTGCTGGTGCCTAAACAGTGTGATTATTTACAATAAATACACACAATGAAAGGACAACATTTAAACCTGCGTCACATTTTGTTTCCTACTTTAAATCAGGCTGATGTTCCGTTAAATCGAGGAGAGCGTCCATATTTGCCAGGTGCTGAAGTTGTGCCACAGAGGAACTTTTTACACGCCATAACTCATTAAAGTTAGCAGCAATGAAAAGGTTACCACTGCCTGAGTACAAACAAAACAGCTTCTTGACCCCCTGAAGCAGCGCTGCAGTCTTTTTCCATTGTTGCATCATTACACACATGTTTACACCGTCTTTGGGAACTCGCATCTGTTTTTTAAAAATACAGAAAGATCTAAAACTGTCAACTTCTCAGCGTGCATGAGTACATGAGTCTTCCTCGAGTTTGCCTCACCACAGCTCAAACCATGGCTGTGGCAGCTCTTCAGTCAAATCTGATAAAAAAAGTTTAAATCAGACGTAGAGGAAATACCCGTCTCTGGAGATGCTGGAGACTTTAGTTTTACTGACACATTAGAAATTCACTGGACCCGTTTTCCCACAGCACAGTCTGACTTTATCCCCAAGTTTTGTGAATAAAAGAGCATTTTCAAGGTGAACACTAACCTTAGGGCTGTCCTCGCTCTTCTGCTTCACATAAGAAAAAGACATCCTGCCTTCTGATGACATAGAGTTCAACATGGCAGCACGAGCGCGGGCGATGCTGCAGGACAGGGGGTGGGGGTGGAGTGGGGGACAGGGGTCAGTAAAGATCTGCTTAAACTATAAAAAACCCAACAAAGGCTCATAGAGAGCCAGCAGCAAATATCCAAGCAGGAAGACAATTCAGTGCGAGTCACACACAGACTGAGAAAGTGACAGCAGGCAGGACGCTCAGGCTTCCTGCCTCAGTGGATGGAGGTCAAAGGTCAGAGGAGAATCAAAACATATGCGATTAGATGACTAATAGACAAGTATGACACACGACAGTGCGAGAGAAGACTGGAGGTTAATGATTCCTGATTGTCTTACATTTTACACACTAAAGGGAGAGAAAAAAACACCCGTTTACTAATTAAACAGTTTATGAAACTTGTTTATTCTTATCTAATAAACATAAATATGGACTTACACATGAAAGCCTTTATTTTAACTGCTGCCATTAGACATGCCCCAGTTTAGATGCAATCACTCACAAGACACTTAAACATGTGCCCAACCCTGGACATTACATTTCTTTCATTACCATTTAATACTCGTACAGCTGCTTTTGTTCCATATTTCTTCATATTCTCTTATATATTTTCTATATTGTGTATTTTGTTGTACAGTTATTTTATTTTTAACTTTAATTTTTATATTTTACTTTATTCTTTCCTAGTTAAATTTACCCTTTATTTTCATATTTATTTCCTATCCTATTCATAGTCGTTTATTTTAGGTCACGAGCAGTTGTTGTGGGGATTCAGAGATTCTTTTATTGCTACCATATAATCTGCCTTATGAAGAATGTATTAATAACATGTTTCACAGTATCATTTATCAGTAATATTTCCTGCAGGGTTTATAAAATTGCATTGAATATGTCTGTCATCACATTGACCTTTCTATTTTTACAGGTTGAGTTCATTTTATACACAATGCATAAATGTGCTTGGTTAGAGTTGATGTTCCATTCTAGAAGGTTTTAAGCTTCACTGGTGAGAGTGTCCAGATGATACATGCTGAGGGGAGATGAGAACATAGCAGGTTAATTGCATGCACGCTTACGATACACATATTAATCTAGTAGCAGGTTTGAGTGAAGGCCTAAGCGTCTTCTGCTTCAGTTTGAGACTGGCTGCTAAAGTACTCTACTTAGTGATTAATGACGAGGGTCCATTATTAGCTCTCAGAAATGCTAAGACCTGAAGTTATTACCTTGAAAGGCAAGTAATGTAGAAAGGAGAAGTTATATGTCGGTGTAAGGTTATATGTGCGTGATGAACCCTTGTCTGCACGAGTTGAACTTTTGTCCGTCTGTCACCATGTATTTTTGAACTGTATTGACGTAGGTGTGATATTTTGTCCTATAAAACCAGAACCCAGTGTATTCTTGTCAGAGCAAAACAATCCGTATGCTGACGGTTGGTTGTTCTCCTGTGATAATAAAACTCATCGTTTGATTGCACTTTTCCGGAGCCTCCATCGTTTGTTGTCTGGTCTAAAGTTGATCGATCTCGCAACATTGTCTAAGCACTTCACTGTGTATGTGACAAATACAATTTGAATTTAAATGGGGGCATTAAAGAGAAATCTCTGAGAACAAGCAGCCCGGATTCAACGTAAAGTTCTGATTAACACGTCTGAGCTCATGGAGGGGGACGCACAGGTGCTGAAAGGGTTGAGGGTACATTAGAAGGAAGCAACAGCTGAAAAGCACACATCCAACACACCTGCGAGCTGGAGACTGAGGCCGGACCTGCACCAAAATGAAGCCCATGCTCTGCAGGTATTGGACATACTGCTGAAGGAAGGTGCTGGAAATTTCAAGCAGCCAGGACTCTTCCTTCAGTCGGCCGGGCAGCATGTCAGCTGAGTCTGTGCTGTAGCTGCGGTCCCGACCTGATGCCGTGGAATCACTGGAGCGATGCCTTTTCTGACACACACAGTTTCAGAAGAATTTATAGTACAGTGCACATGGCCTGAATACATATCAAAGAAATGAACCATGTTTGAATACAAAATTCTAAAAGATGACTGAAAATCACAACTTTCATTTTGAGCCTGATGAAACAAAGAAGCCATACGTCTGAGCCGTGGAAGAATAATCCAGATCAATGCACCACTAATGGAAAGAGCATTTGAACTTTGATGAAGGCCTGTTTAACTTGAAAAGAGCGACATGTGCAGAGTTAGAGCACACAGGCAGAAAGACAGGGGGCTGCTGTCAGCTCTGACAGGAAGCAGGAGCACCGGGGCTCACATGTGGAAATACACGTCACAAACTGATCCACATCCCAGAATCTGTCTGAAGCCTGTCGACCACAAAGTGCTCCATACATACAACATGTTCCTGTACTGAAAATGACCAAAGTGACTCCGATTGTGAGATTTTTCAGATGAAAGAAGCTGGAATCCTACAAAACTTCCTCCTGAGGTTTGAAAGGAACTTCCAGGGAATAAATTTACAACACTAACATAAAACATGCTGGAGTGCTGTGTAAATCAATACTCCTTTCACAACAGAACACAGAAAACATATCAAATGTTGAGACATTTTACTCTTTCATGAAAAACCATTTCTCGTTTTGCAGCTGAGCTCATGTTGAGGAAGTCGGGTGTCCACAGCCCCCTCCTCATCTGTCAGCATGACAACAACACGAGGCTGGTGGGGTAAACCAGCCGGAGGAGCATTTTGCAGCTAACTGGGTTCCTTTAATACAGGTGAGTAAGATGTAGAGAGGCACAGAAGGTGATCTTCAACTAAGCAAAGCTCATTTAAAATGAACTGAGGCAAAATGGAAAACTGTTTTGTGATCAGATGAAGCAAAATTTGAAATTCTTGTTCCTCTGGACTAACGAGGAGAGGGACCATCTGCTAGTTATCAGTTCAGAAGGTGCTGGAACTGGTGGCTTGCACTTCTGCAAAGGTACCGTCAATGCTGGAAAGCATATGCAGGTTTTAGAGCAACACACGCGCCCAAGCAAACACTTAGTATGCTGAACTGAAGTGTCTGCAGACCTTTCGTCAACTGAACACATTTGGTGGGTAATGAAACAGGATGTACAGCTCAGCAGCCTGAACGCCACATCGAACACTGCACAGATGATACTGTCGTTGTTAAAGACTTAAGCAAATCTAGTCACACACTTTGGGGCCAGACTGAGATACTTTAGGAAACATCAGGCTCTGAAATAAATTCCTCTAAAACCTTCATTGTGTTGTTAAATAACAATAAAAAGGCTTTAAATACTTACAATTAACTAACTTCATCAGTCACTATCTATTCCCTCTTTGACCATAATAGAAAAACTAGTCTTCTGGGAAGGGGTTGATATGTAAACTATATCACTTATTAGCAGACGAGTCCTCTGAGTCTTCTGTAAAAACACTGCAGAGGACTAACACGACGATATTCCCAGGAAGAGTGGAGGAAGGCATCCAAGGCTCATTCAAAAACACATTCAACGCATGTTTTAGGCTACTGCAAAAATAATTGGTTGACATGAAACTATGGAGCACCAGAGCAAAGAATAGCTTCATTTATGCTTTAATGTGGAAATAATTAGCAGTGTGTTTGAATAAATGCATTCTGGGAAGCAGTAGGAGTTTGCATTCAGGATCTCGTCTCAGTGAAAATATCTTCTGGCCCTTAAAGGTTTATATCCAACAAATGACTAACAGGACTAATATGAAAGCATGTTTTCTCCTCAGCTAAAGGGTTACCCGCTCACTCGTTTAGAGTATTTGAGGCCTTTTCATAGAAAGAACAAACTGGATCTCAGTGTTGGAAATACTTGATGATATGAATAGCCTTTTGTGATATGATGCTCTCAGATGTCTTATCTGTGCACAATAAATGGATTAAACGGAGAGTTGCCCATCCTCACTCAGCCCTTTTCTGGTCTTTACAGATGTATAATGCTGTGCGTAGGGAAAGTTAAAAAAAGGGACCAAAATAAACAACAGCATTTGTTTCCAAAAGTCCAGCAACTGGTGTCCTCAGCTCCAAGTCTATTTATGGACTGTTGTTAAAAGAAGGGGCGATGCTACACTGTTTACACGTCGCCCTGCTCCAGTTTTGTAAACATTTTTCCTGCCGTTGAATTGAAAATGACTCTTCTGGACCAAAATGATCCATTTTCTCAGTCTAAATATTTGATGTGTTTTCTGTGTCGTCGTTAAAGCAAATCCTTTTGTAAAAGAACATCTCAAATCAAGCATGAATGTAAAACAGAGGATTCCTAACCTGGAGTCACTGCGTTTACCATGAAGTAAGAGAGGAACATTAAACACAGGATCAGAAATTGAAGACTGTATTTATATTCGGTCTTCATATGAATAAAATGTCTAAAGTGAAAAATGAATCTGCCAGTAACTTTGCCTTTAGCTGCATGGAAAACAAACCTTTTCTAGAGGCTGAATAATCTGTTCCTCTTGGATCTGCTTGCGGAAGACGGGGTCAAAGAGCAGAGGGGTGGCACAGTAGTGGACCAGTCGGGACGACTGCTTCAGAGTCTCCAAATCTGTCCCCTGCAGAGACAGCCAAGGTAACTCTTACTGAAATGGTAAAAGTATGAAACTGCAAGTGGGATGACATAAAAGACCACAGCAACATCAAAGATGACACCAGGCTGAACGTTTAGCAGCAGATCAGCATTCAAACTACAGCCAACAGGTAATTTAGCTTGTTTATTGCACTGGACACGGGTCCTGGCCCCGACAGACTCAGCTCAGGCTGCAGACCTCCTGCTGGATGTGCTTCAGTAAGAGCACCATGTGGGCGACTGCTGAAATATCAAATTTGTAAATTTAATGCCACCGTGTAACCTCTCGAGATGTCACGGTGTCAGATAGAAACCTTTTTAATTAGCTCGGATATTCCCCACTTTGAAACAAGGTGATGCAAAATGATTTCCCCGAGGAGTGAGCTGTAACTGAAGCCCCTCAAAGACATGAAGCAGTGAGACGCTGTTCCCCCGGGTTAGTCGAGTGCAATTAGCTCCATCTGAGATTATGCTGCTTGCACAGGGGAAGAATTTACTGGTCAAATACAATTTGCTGTTTATGTTTTAAATATCCATCATCATTATGAACTTAAAGGTGCATTTTGTGATTCCCCTTTATGAACGTTAACTAAAACTATCACCACCAGGGGGCAGGCTTTTCAGAAAGTATAACGACACGTGTGCTGCTTTTCTTTTAACTTTCTTTTGTTTTGCATTCCTCACACTCCACAGGCTCCATTATAAGAAAAGCTGTCTTTAAGGCTACATTTACTTACGTTGACCCTGCTGAGCCGCTGCTTTCAGGAAGCGTGGGAATTCTTTCAATTGAGCAACTGGTTCAGGAGTTATGGGAATTACAGATGTTTAATAAAAACATTGCAGGTGCCTGTGTGACCCCAGCGACCGGCTCTAAAGGGTTAAACACTGTTGAAAATACTTACTGAAATGGGCATGTTGGACTGTGCTGACCTCTGCTGCCAGGTCACGAACAGGTTCTCTATCTTCATCTGCTTCTCTAATTCTGTAAGAATAAAAACAAAGCCATTAATTTTTCAAACTGACATCATGTTTAATGTACAGGTCAAACTATTCACCTCTCCGCTCAGCAGCTTTGATCTCCAACAGCTGGCTGCCATGTCGAGCCACCACATCTCCGTCCATCAAAGGCCGAATGGTGCAGACGTCCCTCAGAGCTTCATCAAAGGGAAGCAACTCGGAGGGAAAGTGGAGGGGAGCAAGACTTCGACCAGAGTTTCCCAGTCTGCCCTGCTCTTTACTGGGCAGAGGAGGGACTGCGCTACGCAGCAATGCATCAGGCTCCATGGAGGGACCGAGGAATGGGTTGGGATCCTGATCAAGATAGAGAATAAATCAAATACCTCGACAATTAATGACGCCATCACCTCACTTAGCAGCTAAATACCTCCTGAGTAACCTCAGGAAACCACTCTTATTACATAGTTGTCGAGTGAATCGCAGTTTCCTGTCTGGCCAAGCAGGCTTTCACCGGGCTACTGTTAGCAAATGCTAGCTTATATCTGAGCCAAGCACAGCACAGCAGCTTTTAAAGTCACCACTAAAACACTGTCTGAAGCCACAGGTTGGCGTTTCTGTATGAGAAGCTTGTGTTGGAGGGTTTGATGTTTGTGGTGGTGACTGCTGGGTGTCATCGCTCAGACAGTGCTGCTCACAGCAGAAGAGAAGTCTGGGCCCAAGTCCTTCACAAGAAGTCATTTCACAAGCAGCAAGAGGGAACTCAATAATCTGGAAAGGTCTTGTTTTTGTATGGTCCGTTAAAACTCATCTTAAAAGAGTTTAATACGTGAAATCTTAGTCTGTGTTCATCAGGTGATTAATTCTGCCTTAACCTGAGGATGCTCAAGCCTTGGACACCACAGACAGGAAGCACATTTGCATTCTTCTATCACATGACGCAGCGACGTGCTGCAGTCACCGCGCTGCATATTAGTTTTGTCTGTTCTTCTCTTTTTGCTGTTGACAGGAGCTTTTGGGTGAGTTTGCTCAGCGGAGCAGCTCAGGGCCCAGATACCCTCGTGTGGCAGTGCTGGCTGCACCATGCCCACAGGCTGGGGGGGTCACACCGTGCACTGGTGCTCCCTCTGCTTCTCATCAGGACCTTGACAGATGAAGTTCTGTTCAGGCAAATTTTCTGCTGCTCTGACTCTGCCTTCTGTCCGCACTCATTAGTAATGCCGTGATGAAGAGCGAGGCCATCGGAGGGAAAGGAAAAGTTTGCTTCTTTCTATTCTTTGCGCTTGTTTTGTTGTTGGCCACAGGGAGAAGACTGAAAGGGCATTTGGTGTCATTCTCGGCTGCAAAACGGGGTCTAATAAGTCCCTTCGTCCGTCTGTTTTGCTCACACTGTGCATGACATTTTGCTGGATTTTACTGAACTTTCATTCAAACTAAAACAGCATTACATGATTTATTTAAACAACACCATGGTCAGCTTGACATGGTGGGGAAGGGTGGCACTCTTTGCTCTCGGTATACTTCTCCATACTGGAAAAGTACTGTATGCTGATTATCCAACCAGTGATCTCCGATCTGAGCCAGAAGAGCCGAACAGTCACCAAAGACCTCGTCCCTTAGTGTGTTCTACAGACGCATCTACTCCAGGAGTTTTCCTCCAATCGAACGATCCCAAAATACTCGCTCCCCACTGTAGCTGGGCCTTTGGCTAGTCTGCGTGGACAGCGCTTTGGCTCAGATTAGGACTCTTCCTCACATCTACCACCACCAGCAGGGGGCCTGTTCACAGAGGTTTTTGTTTTACAGTTTACAGATGTCCCCTAAACGAAACAATTCAAAAGTTCTTGTTCTGAAAAGAAGACATGAAAAACATGGCTGTGCAACATGAGGTGGCAGCTTTTTAAATAATCACTCCTTCAATAATATGAGAGGGTTTCTGAATCCATTCGTCACAAGGTTAGACCAGCGGTCCCCAACCCCCGGGCCGTGGACCGGCACTGGTCGTTTGGTACCGGGCCGCGAGAGTTGAGGCTCGGGTTTTATTTTATGTTGCTGTATTTATCCGCCACACCTTAAAGGCCGGTCTGTGAAAATACCGTCTGACATTAAACCGGTTGGGGACCGCCGGATTAGACCATATTTAAATAAAAGTTTTTGACTGTGCCTCGTTTTTCATGTCTCTTCAAATCCTTTTTCATGTTTATACAGTAGTCTTGCACATCTGTGAGGTTCACATCTGTAAACAAACTAAACTTGATAAACTGCAGTGTCCTCACATCACTGTTTTCTCACTCACTATGTATTAACAGACCTCTCTGCATTGAATCATATCTGTTATTAATCTCTGTCTCTCTTCCACAGCATGTCTTTATCCTGTCTTCCTTCTCTCACCCCAACCAATCACAGCAGATGGCCCCGCCCCTCCCTGAGCCTGGTTCTGTCTGAGGTTTCTTCCTGTTAAAAGGGAGTTTTTCCTTCCCACTGTCGCCAAAGTGCTTGCTCATAGGGGGTCATATGATTGTTGGGTTTTTCTCTCTGTATCTATGAAGCGCCTTGAGGCGACTTATGTTGTGATTTGGCGCTATATAAATAAAATTGAATTGAATTGAATTGAATCACAGGTTACAAATCAATGTTCCATCTACGCCAATGCTGCACGATGCAAGCTAGTTTTAATCCATTTTTGAAAAGCTCTGTGGCTTGATGGCTTTATCATTTGCATGATGTCTCTTGTATTTTAGCAGCAGTCGCTGATGCCGTCACTCTGCTTTCTCTGCCTACATTTTTCCAGATGTTCCAACACAGAAGCCTTTTTAGTCGCCCAATTCTCAAGCCATCTGTAGTACACTATCACGTATGACACCCCCTTCATCTCACCAGGAAAAACGATTGTAAAATCAATCAGTAGCTGTAGAAGTGGAGCCTTCTTGCACTGCTGTCCTCAGAGCAGCGAAGCTGATGTGACAGCTGATGTGTGAGAGTGGGAGGGAAGATGGGATGTAAAAGATGCTTTGCAAGCAGTTATTAAACAGGCGGCACAGCAGACTACAGAAACCTACAACCCAAAGCCCTCTGTGTGAGAGAGGATCATAAATAATCGAGGAGGATGAATGGAAACTGACAGAGGCTAAATTGCACTGAGGTGGTTAAGTCCTCCATTTTGGAAAACAAGGCCGCTGATGTGACAGGGTTATATTTCCAGGATATGATCCGGACAACATAAGAAGACAGCAGATAGAGAAGGGTAATAATCAAGGAGAATAAAAATGCTTAGTCGTGTGGCTGAAAAATCTTGTTTTGGTTTCTGCTGCCAACACCATCAACTGCATATTGATCCAAAACTCCATATTTAATAAAGGGTGTCCAGCAGTTTTTGCTGAGACACGCAAAACAGAAAACAAAGCTGAATCGAGCCACAGCGAGCTTTGATGAAGCTGCAAGTGGCATAAATATGGAAGAGGCTTCAGTGACAGTCTTTGCCTGCCAATATTTACACAGGATGTCAATCGACTGAACTGAAAACAGTTTGCACACTGCAGCATCTCCCAAATATTGAATATTTTACACGAGATAAGTGTAGTAGGGGCGACTAGTAGCAGACCAAAGTTAAAAAACACCTCTTTTATCTAAAAAGCCAAACTTTACAGTGATCGTACAGAAAATGCTGCAGGAGGACAAACGGAGCAAAGCAGAAATGGTTCTGATGCAAAAGCAAGAAATGCTCATTTAAAAATGACACTCACACTCAGATAATCTAAAGAAGGGCATCAAAAAAGCCAAACACCATTACAAAAAGAAGGTAGAAGAACACTTCTCCAACTCCAACCCCCGACGCATGTGGCAAGGACTCCAGACCATCACAGACTACAGGACCACCAAACCCTCCCCCGCATCCTCTGATGTCTCCTTCCTCAACGAGCTCAACAACTTTTATGCTCGTTTTGAGCGAGGGAACCCCACAACCACAACCAAAGCAGACATGACGCCAGACCACCAACCTCTGACTCTCTCCCCCACCGATGTAGGAGCGGTGCTGAGCAGGATCAATGTCCACAAGGCTGCAGGCCCTGATGGCATCCCCGGGCGTGTTCTCAGAGCGTGTTCTGGGGAGCTTGCAGGAGTGCTCACAGACATATTCAATCTGTCCTTGGCCCACGCTGTGGTACCGGCCTGCTTCAAATCCACCTCCACCGTCCCGATACCCAAAAACTCCAACCCATCTTGCCTCAATGATTACCGCCCAGTAGCACTCACCCCCATCATCACTAAGTGCTTAGAGCGACTGGTCCTAGCACACTTCAAATCCTGTCTCCCCCCCACCCTGGACCCCCACCAATTCGCATACCGCCGGAACAGGAGCACAGAGGATGCAGTCTCCATCGCACTGCACTCTGTCCTCTCACACCTGGACAACAACAACACCTACGCCAGAATGCTGTTTATAGACTTCAGTTCAGCATTCAATACAATCCACCCCTCACAACTCATCAGGAAACTGACAGACCTGGGTATCAGTTCCCTCATCTGCAAATGGTTACTGGACTTCCTGACCAACCGCCCCCAACATGTCCGGCTGGATAACCACTGCTCATCTAACATCACAATGAACACCGGTGTACCACAAGGCTGTGTGATGAGCCCTTTCCTCTACTCCCTCTTCACCCACGACTGCAGACCTGCTGATGGTTCCAACACCATCATTAAGTTTGCAGATGACACCACGGTGATTGGCCTCATCAGTGACAACGATGAGGCCGCCTACAGGGAGGAGGTGGATCGTCTGGCTGAGTGGTGCGACAGAAACAACCTGCTGCTTAACACCGAGAAGACCAAGGAGCTCATCATGGACTACAGGAGGAATGCTGACCCACATCCACCCATCCACATTAAGGGGACGGCTGTGGAGCGTGTGAGCAGCTTCAAGTTCCTGGGAGTCCACATCTCCGAGGATCTCACCTGGACGACCAACTGCTCCAAGCTGGTCAAGAAGGCTCACCAGCGCCTCTTCTTCTTGAGGACTCTGAGGAAGAACCACCTGTCCTCAGACATCCTGGTGAACTTCTATCGCTGCACCATCGAGAGCATCCTGACCAACTGTATAACAGTCTGGTACGGGAACTGCTCTGCCTCGGACCGGAAGGCGTTGCAGAGGGTCGTGAAAACTGCCCAGCGCATCGCCGGAGCACCACTTCCTGCCATAAAAGACATCTACAGGAAGCGGTGTCTGAAAAGGGCTGGGAAAATCATCAAAGACCCCAGTCACCCATCACATGGACTCTTCACCCTCCTGCCCTCTGGGAGGCGCTACAGGAGCCTCCGGACTAAGACCACCAGGTACCGGAACAGCTTCTTCCCCACAGCTGTCAGACTCCTGAACTCTGCCTCCTGACATCTGACCCACGTTAACACATGGACTGAACATACACACACCCACAATGGACAACTGTACCCTCAAACACACAATAATAACATGGACTGAACCACCACTCACAACCACTAGCACTTTATATAGCCTCTGTAGAAACTATCTACACCCTCACTTATCTTAACTGCACTACTGTATAGCTCTGTGTAAATAATCATTCTGTACATTCGATAATCTTTAATCCTACAACTGTTTACAACTTGCATAGTTCCCATTTCTGTATAGCTGTATATCTCAGATTCTGTAAAGTTATTTATTTCATATTCTGTATAGTTTTTCATATTTATATCCTGTTCATAGCCTGTACATAGCTTGTACTCACTACAGCCTGTACATACTTATAGTTATAGAATATTCACAACATACTTCATACCGTGTACATTATACCATAATAGACCCATTTCTGTAATATACTCACATATCTATATTATTGCTAATATATATTGTAATATATCTATATCACTAAAGCACTTCTGGATGGATGCAAACTGCATTTCGTTGCCCTGTACCTGTGCATGTGCAATGACAATAAAGTTGAATTCTATTCTATTCTATAAATCCCAAACCTCTCGGGCTAATTACGTACATGCTAAGAGGTGGTTATAGTCCCACGGCTACAACTGTCATAGCCTAACATTAGCATTTTGTGTGCATGTTGCAAAAATGATAAACGATGCTTATTTACTGTAATAAGCCGCGACGATTTCAGCTTTTTGTAAGAGGAACCACAGAGATGCAGCCCTGCAGCTCTCTATACAACTATTGTATCATAGTACAAGATGAAAACACATTACTGTGACACATCGTCACTGAAACTCATAAATAGCACGAGGACCACTAACAGGCTGGATCAAGTAATGACATCACCATCCATGTGGGAGTCACACAAATTCGTCCTCGGGACGCAACAGCTGCATGAAGTGTGCTCCGGGAGCTGCTGCCTCCTGTGACAGCGCGAGTGCAGATGCTACCCTCCCAGGCTGATTCCACCTGAGCTAGCATCCTGTTCTCCTCACCAGCTCCCCACCAGATGCAGCAGAGCAGCAGAAACAGAAGGTGCAGCCGTGCTTTTTAGAGGCAAGTCTGAGGTCTAAGGGGGAGCCTGAAAATGCTGCCGAGGTTTTTCTGATGTCATTTTTTATATTGCTGTTATAAAAAGAAAGAAGGCTGTGATTATTCTCCCAGAACAATCATTGTGGCAGGACCACGTCTGACATGTTAAGCAGCGTTAATCGTCCTGCTTTTATATGAAAAACACCCCTGTGCAGATCATATTCCACAGTTGCACAATAACTGAGCGGCACAGCCTGTCATTGCAGAACTCAGTTAACACAGCGTGTCATTACAGGAAGCACGCGGTGACTGCCACAGTGCTGATGCCATATAACAACCTCTGCAGTGAGTTTGACACTGGTCATTTGCTGTCACCACATGTGAACACATGATGGCCGATCGTAGTCAGCTGCCTCCTTTCTTTCTCTAATGCAGGACAAGCACAGCACTGACTGTGAGAGCTGCTGGTGACTCAGCAGCTGCTGAAATACCATGAATAAAAAATACGCCCTGGGTTCCAAATCAAATACTCGAATACTACTTTCAGTCCATACTGCAGCTTCTCTCATAAAGTCAGTATTACTGGAGCTGGAACTGATTCCTCTGTCAGAGCACTGTACCTTCAACTTTGACTGCTTTGACTGCCTTGCATACATATATGAATATATATGTATGCACACATACATAGAGATCAATGCATTTTTGATACAAATCTGTTGATATGCTTTTTGGCCATTAAGCACTGACTTCATTTGTGTGTGTATGTATGTATGTATGTATGTATATACTAGAGATGGCACGATACCACTTTTTTATGTCCGATACCGATACCGATATCATAAATTTGGATATCTGCCGATACCGATATGAATCCGATATAGTGTTTTTTAATCAACAAAACTGTTTTTTAAATATCTTGCTGCATTTTGTGTAAGTTCATACTCAAGTTTAAAACAACAACTACACTAAAGCTATTCTGTTATACCTGTATACAAAAAAAATATTTCATAGTTCAGCAATACTGATCAATCTAATAAACTTAAACCTACACCATCCTCCCTATTCTGGTATTTTAAAGAGTACTTAGCATAAATATTAAGCAACCTAACTAATAGGGTTCCAACTCCCAGCAACAACAAAAATAAATAAATAAAAAATAGGGAACCACCCCTCACGCTCCACCTCATGATGCTTAATCGACGTAATCAACCTTAATTTGATGCAGTGTGAAAAAAAATGCACAGAAATCAATTATTTTTCAAGAAATATTAAATAGATTCAACATCTTTCTTCAACAAAATTGCAGACTGCACAGATGGTACCTTCCCAAAGTAAAAAGTACTATAGCTTACTAGGGTATATTAGACTTAACAGTTACTATATGCAGTAATGGACTTCTATTCATTTTACATCAAATTAAAACTTTGGGTGTCAGATAATTATTTATTAAAAGCGAGACATTTTAAATGAGAATAAGAAAGAAAAGTATGTCTTTGTGCCCCCTTTTCCCTGTTCATGCCCTATCGGCCCCCCTGGCTAAACTTTGCTAGATCCGCCCCTGCACAGTTACCAGCCGTCAGCTACGTAGAAAAAGATCCTCGAGTAGAAAGTAATATTAAATAAATTCTAACAACAGCTGATCAAGCTTAAACGTGCTGCTGTTGTTCAGCCGCTGGTTTGCTCTTTCTGGCGCAAAGTGGACCAAAAACAAACGAGAGACAGACTCGCGACAGAAAAGCCGATCAGCTGATCATTAAGCAGTTTCACGATTGAAGTAGCAGCAGGAGAGCGAGAGGCAGTCGCTTGTTAAGCTTAACGCAGGAATGCTTTACATTCAGAGATGGACTTACACACTTGCTTTACTTCTCTCGGGGATAACTTTGTTGGAGATGAAATGCCGGGTTGCTAGCGAAGCTCCACATGCTATCCAGACCACCGACAGGTCCCGCATGCCACAGCCGCTCTATCACGTGATGCATACTGCTCCGACGTGCTAACGTTCTGAGGTGAGTTACGGCGTGTTGCAAGTTTTGTGAGGTGCTTTCGTGATATTTGATGGATCGGATTACATTTTTTATTTTTCTCCGATATCCGATCCAGTAATTTAGGTCAGTATCAGACGGATACCGATACGTAATATCGGATCGGTCCATCTCTAGTATATACACACACACACACACACACACACACACAAATGACGTTAGAATAAAGTATGCGATATTGAACCCAAAAGAAAACTCCAGGGCTAAAAAATGAAGTCGGTGCTTAACGGCCAAAAAGCACATCAACAGATTTGTATCAAAAATGCGTTGATCTCTATTTTTAAGAATCGAAAGCTTTGACTGACAGGTGAGGGCAGACTAAGCTGCTAGACACCTGCTGGGGTAACTGGACCGTAAACTACATTTTGCTGGATTTTGTAGGAAGTGTGCAACTGTACAGTTTAACAGTTTGATGCTGCGCTCCAGTCATGCAGTGCAATCTACCCAGCAAAGCATGTTGGGGTGGCACAGACAACAACAGGACTGTTTGGGCACCTGTAAATATCAGAGGAGACTGAAGTATCCTCAGAGACGGACTTTGGTAACGTATATGTAAACAAAACAGTCACCAAAAAGTATTTTACATTGTTTATACACAGAAAAAAACAATGTAGTAAGCTTTCATTTGTGGGTCTGACTGCCAAGTCTGATTACCTGATTACTTATAAGACGACAACTTGCTCATAACCTAAAACCTAAGACACAGTGAGGCTGTCCTGCTTTTAAAACGGGCATTCAGCAACCAGTTAAGGCCATCTTTGAGGTACAGTTTATGTACTAAATGGTGCTTCAGTGCTTAAACCCTCTGTGTGCTCTCTCTGACTCAGCTCTCACTGAGTACAGACATCACAAAACGTCCCTCACAAATAACTAACAATGAAGTGATCCCATGATGCTTTTCTTCCTGTACTGCTGTTGGCCTGCTTACAATACACCAGAGTGTTTTCACCTGCTTGGAGTCTATTTCATGGATGGGAGCATCGGAAAAGCAGTAGTGATGGAAGAGACCCATCTTCTGATTGAACAGGCAGTGGACGACGTGAGCCCTCGCATTCTGCCACTTCACCAGACGCACCAGCTCGCGATTCAGAGAGGCGCCCAGATCCACGGACCAGTTGTAGCTGTACAGCGTCACCTGAAGAACCAACGGTGAAGTATTACAATCATGTTTTAAAGAGCACACTTGTACTTAGAAACATAATCCCACAGCTTAATTATGAAGCACAATGAGGATATGTGTGCTACCTTTTTGAAAAGATATCAGAGAAATTTGCTTTACAGAGAAATGACAGCATTTGGCTTCAAAAACACGCTAATAAAGGTAAAAAACCCAGAGGATTAAAGATCTTTGGGCTAGTAACCTGGCTACCACGTAGGCTTATATGTCACACATTTTCATTATTGTGGGCAGCTTATACACATGCGCTGTCAGAGCACCATCTTTATTTGCTCAAGCACCCACTGACAAAAATACATCTAAGGACAAGTTCATGTATTTGAAAGCCATTACAAATGGGACCCTTTGGGATCTTGTTCTCTGCCCGGCCTGAGGGATATACAGAGTGTACAGAGGCCTCCGTATCCCAAATCACCTCTTTGTCCAGGATGCTGATAAAGAGGAACCTCTGGCGAGGAGCCATTCCCACCCCAGCCTGGCTCGGACCGACCGAATCGCTCTGCTCCAGAGCATCGAAGCGCTGGAAGCCTTTATGAGCTGGACAGAAAAGACAGAAAGTCAGTGCAACAGCAAAGCAATACAAGTCCAAGCTGCCCAGCAGGCTGTGCTATGTCCTTCAACAAAGAGTCCCAGCTGACTCTGATCACAATCTTTACTGAACTGTCAGATGAACATAACTGAGTTTTAAATACAAACGTACTGGGCAGCTGCTTCGCAGGTTTTTCACTTCCTGGGAGGTTTTGGGGTTTCTGAGGTTTGACTGACGAGAGCGAAAGCTTTACTGTGATGCTGCTTCTGAAATCACAGCGTTCGATGGACCACAAAAACAGTGTTGGCTTGATTATCAGGAGTGAAGAAACGTGGTTATTTTTTAAAACCGATGTAAACCTGTTTGCGAGCGGCGGTCGTGATATCCCCGCAGAAAGGAAGCAGAGAATGATGAAGTAATATCATTACCACAGAAAGGTCAAACAGCATTTCAGCTTCAAGATGATTTAAGGTGCGCTTAAACAAAACGTATTGGTGCTGCAGCTTTATAAAAGCTCATGAGTGCTATTCTCTCAATGTGTGCGTTTTATTCTCCTCGTCAGTGTGAGACACAACGTCACGGGGCTGCTTTTACTTCACTTTGGTTTGTGGCAGGTTTAGTTATTTATTTGTTACCTCAAAGTATAAATTAGTAATATTCAGCCCCAAACTATGAAGCTATGGAGAAACTATTCAAGAAGAGAACTGCTAACATCATGAAGCCATGTAGTGTAATAAGAACCGGACATGGGTTCCAGTGCAGGGGACTAACTGCAGAAATAAGTCTGATTGTAAAGAAGTCAAAAGTAAAAATACATTTATTTTCTAAATTGTGATCGAGCTGTTAGCCAATGAGCATCGAGTATCCCGCGGCTTTCACAGTCGTAGCTCGAGGATGAACAAGAGGACGTCACATGAATAGATCCATGTTTTCTATACAGTCCACATTAAAAACTTTGCTATCACAGCATAACAATTAGTCTGATTAACTGATGTGTTTTAAAGTGGCGAGGCGACATAGTTAGCATTCGTGGTTATCGTTTTATGATGGCTCCGTTCTGTAGCTTTGTTACAGGGTGATCGATACAATTAAAAACACGACTGAAGTTAATGCAACTTCAGTCGTCTTTTATTTATAATGTAAAACAAATTTCATAAATCCAACTAAGTTTGAGACCCATTAAAAATGAATTTAAGACATTTTAATGCCTTAAATTCAGATCATGGATCTTAAAAAACTGCAGGTCTTAAAGAACCAGTAAAAATTCAGTTTAACTGAAGAGGCGAACACACTAACATCTTTTTATCACACTGACTCTCTAAGACTTTCATGTCAACATGTGAAGTATTCTGCTGTTCTCTGTGAAAGCTCGCTTACATATATTTCAGCTGTTGAGAATATAGAAAAACAAACAAACAAACCAATATATTGACAAAACGCAGCCATAAAGAAAATCCCATTACCATGAAAGTTGTTGGTAAGCTGAGGAGCAAACTTACGTGTGAACCTATTTAGCACTGGGCTGTTTTCCTCATCTGAACTGTCTTCTGTGGGTAAACAGAGGAGGTACAAACAGCAAGGCGGCGTGGACAGTGAAACACAGCTCGACACAAACCGATGTAAGCAAAACAAAAATAAGACAGATGTTAGAGAGCAGCGAGCACGGACAGAGAAACACAGAATCAAAGAGCAGCGGCGGCGGCGGCGAGGACAGAGCACGTTCAAAGCTTCAACAGGAAACACGTGGAGCGTCTCCTCCACACTACTCATGGTGTTAAAACAAGTGTTAGCAACATGCTGCAGACAGGTCTATGCCAGCCTAATATACCGAACAGCTTTACCTCAAGAATATCCTCACTAGACTAGCAGTGTGTGATTAGCTGCTGCGACACAAAAGCAACAGAAATGAGGCCGAACTTTATTTTGCAGCAGTCGAATAAATGAGAAAAAACTAGAAACAGAAGCTCTGCATGAGACAAAAGCAGACTTCACTCACTGGACACCTGAAAGGACTCATATGTTGTGCCATAAGATATAAACTACACTACAGTTAGACATTAATATCTCAAATTAAACTGCATTTATGTTTTATAGCCATCATGTTTGTTGACTTTGTTATATGTAAATTATAGTTTTATTCATGTTGATTCTTTTTAGTTTTTGGTAATTATTTACTATAGTTTATAATGTAGCATTTTATTCAACTATATGATGTTTAATCAACTTTTCAGAGGTTTCTTTTTTGTTTGTGTCATTTTGTTGTGTTTCCATCCTCTGCTGCTTATAGTGGAAATGTTTGACATAATGTTCGGTGCAACCAAACACAGCTTTCATTTACCGAGTCAACCACAAACTCCTCACCCAGCAGGCATCCAGGTCAGATGCCTAAACAACCTCGATATCAAACAGCTGCTGGTCTTTACCCCATGGCCAAGTTACTCACCCCACTCTGAGGGTGAGACAGACACACACCCTTCATTTCCACTACTTGTGTTTTCTATGGTAGCCTCACCCATGAGTAGGACCGTAGACAGACCAGGAAGCTGAGAGCATTGATTCCACACTCGGCTCTTTCTCACCAGGATGGACGGTCTGACTATACGTTAGTCTCCCACTCCACTCATGAACAAGACGTTAACATGAACTTAAATTCCTCCACACTCGGAGCGCACGTTCCTTCCTGTTCCACCGTAGAACCACAACACTGGACTTGGGGCTAATCCTCATTGATGTGCTGAACTCTGAGCGCGCTTGTATTTAACGTCCTTTTATTCCACCTTCTGTTTGGTTTCAGTTCGCTTTGTCTCATCGTCGGCTTCTCAGTCGTCTGTGAAGCTCTTTGAACTGCACTTACTTGCATGAGACGAACTACAGACTGAAATGTGATTGATTACAATAATGAGGAAACAAAAGAACATCACAGGATAATGTGTTTATTGGACTTCTATTTTACTTTATTATGGGGTCATCTGTTGCTCATTAGAAGCAACGAATGACTCGAGCACATAACAGGCTCACAGGACCAGCAACAACACTATACATGGACTTCTTTTTATGTGATGCTTTTTCTCTCTCATTGTCTTTATAAGCCTGTTTATTGTTTTCAATTATTCTTGATCATTTCTCATTAAATGCTTTTATTCTGTTGTTGACATTTATCCTGTGTTTTGCATTGTGCAGTCTTGTTGCAGCTCGTTCTCACCGTTACCTTCATCTTGTTTTGTTTGGCCTTGATTCTGCTCATCTGTCAACTGACTGTTTGGTAATTAAGCAGGAGGGAGACAAAGTAATTAACTTTTATTCTAAAAACTCTGGTACTTTGTAGATGATAAAATATAAATCTAACAATGTGTCATTTGAACATATCGCCATCCAATAATATAATGTGGTGGTCGCCGTCACTGGGTTTAAAGCTGGGGGCCAGCTGGGGTCAGCGGGAGTTTGCATGTTCTCCGTGTGCCTGTGTGGCTCTCCGTGAACAAAGACACGTATGTTAGGTTAACTGGTGTTTCTAAATTGGTTGTAGGTGTGAATGAATGTGTGAACGTCTCTCTATGCAAGTATGGTGGCCTGTCCACAGTGCGCCCCACCTCGCACCTAAAGGTCAGCTGGGGTCGGCTTTGGAAAACTGATGGATGACACCGATGTACTCGTACTTGAACGGCTGTTCAATTCCAAACATGGACTCTTACAGAAAGACTCATCACTTACTACATCTATATCAGGGCTGCACAAATCTATGAACGGCATTCATTTCTAATCAAATATTCTGATTTCCTGATGAATTGGAGAAAAAGGAAACAACCATAACAGGCTGTTTAAAACACACTGGAGCTGAGGTAGTGATGCATAGCCTGTGCAGAGGGTAAGGTAGTAAGGGGCTAATGTGAACGGCTGGTATTGCAGCGGTTACCTTGCTCTGTGCTGTAGTGCCACTGATGGAAGTTGCGGCCGATGAGAATGAAGCTCCTCACAGCGTCCGGTGGTTGGCTGAGGTTCTGGCCAAGAGGGAGCGGCACAAAATGGTCTCCAGATGTGGGGCAGCTGCAAAAAGTATAATACAGGTGCAATATTATAGAGCTGAACGACTTTAATGGCAGTGTGCAGTCAGAGGGCGCCCACCAGGTATGGTATATATCCTGTTAACAGTTTCCAAAAATATGCCTTTCTACTCTCTGAGCTCTCAAAGTGCTTCATGCAACATGTCTTAATGTTTCAGTCCCATTCATAGAAGCACTGCTTTCTATGGCTAAGTGCATTGGATGCATTCCAGTGGATGAAGCTGAGAGAAACCTGGGGTCAGTATCTTGTGCACAGACATTTGGCATGTAGACTGGAGCAGCCAGGCATCAAATCACCAACCTTCTGATTAGTGGATGACCTGCTCGGCCCCCTGAGCTCAGTCTAAGTGTTTCTGAGTGTGACCCGAAGCTGCAGCTGTTTGCTCAAAATCCTCAGTTTAACATTTTTTTCTATTTTTGAAACGTCACCAACGCGACCTGCTCGTCAAACCTTTAGTTTGTGAGGGGCAGCCAATCACAATAAATGCTGCAGTAAAGGGAGAGAAATAAAAGGCCTCATGGCTGACAGAGGATGAACTGGGGGTGGTAACCCAAAAACAGCGCCTAACTTCTATAAGGTAAAACTGTGTGTCTATAGTCGTGTTCATTGATTATATGTCTGAGAAGTCTAAAGGAGCACTGATTTTCGAGTGCGATCACAACAGTGACTCGGTATCTGTGTGGCAACAATCAGGAACGAAGAAGTTGTCTGGCTCCAGAGAGCGCACACTTCTTATTCACAGTGTTTTCTAACGAGCAGGCTGCTAAGAAGTCTGCGAGAACAATTTGTTCGCTTTCAGGGGTCTGCACTGAAAGAGATGACAGCAAGTTGGACTTATAACCAATAAAAGTCATTCAAATTTCAGCTGAAGAGTCAAAATGACTCAAAGCATGAGGAGGCTGAAAGTAGCTGGAATGCCATTTGATGAAGTGCAGACAGCAGTTGGAAGATCAGCTGCAGAGATGAAAGTGAATGAAAGCTGTGGAAATGTCATTTGCATTGGAAGCAACAATCGACATTTGAGCTGAAGCTGAAGAGTCTCAGCTGAGGTGTTTTTGAATGTCAGAGCACAACAACAGCTTTCATGCACCTCGGCAACAAAAAATATCACAACTCAGTGTTACTTTTTATTGCTCTCAACATCAGGAAGGTAAGAGTGATGATCGATTACCAAGAAAAACACGATGTAAAAACTCACCTCGTCTTTCGAAATGTCTTCACTGTTGTGTCGGCGGCCAGCGAACTGACCAAACTGACAATCTCTGCCAAGATGGAAGGCAGCAGGAAGTGTGAGGCCGTTTTAGTGGTACACTGCTGAATGGAGGGGCAACCTGAGAGTAACACAGAGTGTGAGAGCTCGCAGAATATAAACCCCCAACTTCTCAAATAAGTTTTCAGATTCTGGATGAATGTAGAGATAAAACTTACCAAGTTTGGCCATGAAAGTTATCCACGGCTGGCAGATATCTTGGTAAATGGGGTCCAGAGTGCCTGCATCTCCCTCCTCAAACTGAGACAGCTGCCTCCTGCACAGCCACAAACCCCCCCCACTTCATTAAACCACATTTCTATGGGACTCACAGCAGAGAGAAAACCTGTTTTGGTGGTTTAAAGGCTTGTTGCCTGCCATCAGTGATGCAGTGGTGGTCAGGCAAGATTTCTGCTTTCTCAGCTCCATATCTAAGACAGAAATGACAATACTACCATACATGGTAAAATATTTAATCTTTAAATATGAAATGGACAGTACTGGCACTGTGACTCCACCCACTCAAGCATCATGCTGTCTTAGCCTTTTCTGAAACCAGGCATCGTGATCGCGCTGGAAGACATCTGATGTGAAACCAAGGACACCGCACACTAACCAGCTAACAGCCTGTCAGTCACAGCAACTTGCTAACCAGTCTTGCAAGTATTAGCTGGTGTCTTTCATCTGTAAATACAGTCACTGGTGAGTCCAAAAGGCAACCACAGCAGCAGCCAATGATCTAACAGGCATCAAAATGCCAATGAAGCTAAATGGTGACGATGCAGCAGCTGTGTGCATCTATGTACAGTCTGAGACTGAAGAGCCACCAGCAAGATTGTGCAGCAGCTTACATACATAGTCCATACATAGTGCAGACCCACCTGCTAGGACCAGGCGTCCACATATGTGGACTTCACATTTTGGGTTGTCTAGACCACAATTATTCACCACTGTTCTATCGAGATATAGAACGAATGTCCTCATATGTGGATCTCATTTTTCTCAGACACTACATCAGGTAAAAAGATCATTCTTTGCTTTTACATCCAATCAGCCTAAACAGCAAAGAGAAATTAAAAACGCCATGAAGGAGTTCGTGTCTTAGGAGGTTAAATTTGGCACCAAAGACCGTGACCATCTTCTAAACCATACCAGAATGATTTCAGCTCTTCTTGCTTTCCTCTCGATATAAAGTTTTAATGCGCTTTAGACAAGCGGCTCTCAAAGCATTAATGTCCAAGTGTTAACCCAAGGGGCCAATATATGATTGAGGGCCACACAGGAAAAATGCTGCATATATGATGTGTCATGTAGCTTTCATTAGTAATAATTGGTCTTTTCCTGCGATATCACACTCTTACATGAAGTAGAAGGAGGAACTGCACAGCCCACGCTGTGTCCGTATTCTCTCCAAGGACTGCATAAGGGTTCAACTTTGTATGATTTCTAGCTCCCTGATGCAGTTAGTGTTCAGTATAATAACTCAAAGTGGCTTCAGTGAGTCCCACCTCTGGGTCTGCTCTAGCTCCACAGCCACCGTCTTGTCCTGGCTCCACTGCTGCTTTACATTCTCCGTCTTGTGTCTGCGGCGCGCTGCTCGGCCCTCCTCGCCTTTCTCCTGCACAATGTCGTCTGTCGTCTTGGGGCTCCCGAGCTCGGCCGAGTCTGGCTTACTCTGATGGAGGGAAAGAAACATGCTTACTTTCATACGTGTCTGTGACGACACGTCTGATCTGTCGAAACTAGACGAACAGTCAATAAGCACTGGGAACTGTGCAAAAAAGGAAAGATTGTTTTTTAAATGATCACAAAATGCTGACGTAGAAAGCCAGTAACTGACCAGTATGTCCCAGAAGCTGCGGCGAGTGCTTTTGCCAGTAGGCGTGGTGGACTCGGGTGTGCTACTTCCTGTCGTGGGGGCGCCTCCTACAGCTTGGATTAAGCTGATCGGAGATGGACTGGTTTTAAAAACCCTTGAGCCACTGCGCTGCCTGGGGCTGTCCTTCACTTCTCTCGCCTCAGCCAAAGGAATCAGCAGCCCTGAAGAACATTTCACAATCAAACTTCAATTAAAGTCTTAAACGTTTCCCAAGGATGGCTGCAGTGAGATCCTCCATGCTGTTCTGCTTTCTGCCACCGGGTGTCACGAACGCCCGCATCCAAATATCCCACACGCTTCTAGATTATTCGTTTAGTCTGTGAGGCAAATAAGCCTGATAATAGAGTGCTTTCATGACCAATTACATGAGGGTCAAACATAACATGGGAGGGAGCTTTACTACATTCAAACAGGAAAAGGAAATCAGTCTGTCGTACCAACGTGTTAAAACTTTACCTTTCCACAAAGGCCCTGCAGCTTCAGTGTGTGCTGCTGCGTCTCCTACATGTCATCCTCTGATGTTGGGTTAACCAAAAACAGATTCCATGCTTGTGGGGTATCTGACAAATTCCAAAGTGTGGGGTAATCTGGAGTCCTTTGTGACCCATCGGTCTAAGTCTGCTTGTGCTGATATTATCAGCTCAGAGGACAACTTGCCAATTTTCACCATCACCATCATTAAACCTCTGATCTGTGTCATGATATCAGTGTGGAAGGCCACAAACAGATGAAGCAGCATGAATATTGGATTAATCCAGCCAAACGGGCCATTATGCAGCAGCAGGTAAACCATCTCACTGAATATGTACAAAGGCCAGCAGTACACTCCATGTTGGTAACAAACAGAAAATCTGTCAGCAAACAGAATTCTTCGCCTCGCTCTGAGGACGGCATTGATAATGTAGGCTCAGCTAAATTTGTGGCTTTGTAGTTAAAAGGTTAGCAGGACGTCCCTTTGATACCAGAGAGCAGTCCTGGAGGGACAGCTGCATCCATTTTTGAGACCTACTCAAACACCATTTGGGTTGTGTAATTATCCGCTGAGTTGTACCAGCTCAAGATTCAAGCATTAAACTAAAAAACTGAAAAACAAATGATGGGGGAAAAAAAAACCCATGGCATAGTCGCCTACTACTCCGAAAGAGACTCGCGTTTAGGAACAGGACTGTCTGCGGGTCAAGAAAGCACAAATATAGAGTACACCTACACCTGGCTGTAGCACCGCTGCTTCTCTGTCGCCATCTTACAATGCTGTGATTGCAGCCAGCCCCCAACTCTCTGTGAACGCCACTCATGGCCACTGATCAATGATCATGACAGTTCAATGATAATGAAACTGACCTCACAACCCACTGTTAGTCAGTGGTGCTACTTTCAGTCATTATGTGAATGTACTGACTGTAAGTTTGTGGAAACCTGAAGGATGAGAAGGCGACGTCCAGATGAACAGAATCAACCTTCTGGTTCATCTGCTTGTAGTTTTGTCTTGCAGTGAACGTTTGTTATTTGATTTGCTAAAGACAAAAACATTGTAACAACATGAAACTGCTGCTGACTACAGCTTTCATGTAACACCGTGCACCGCACAGCAACAATGTGTCAAAATCATTTTAGAAAAATAAACCTCTTTGGCTATTTTGGCTACATTTGCTTATGTGACCGTTTCAGACCCATTATCAAACTTTTAGGACGTAGACAGAGCCAATTATCTCTGCTGCTCCTCGAACATAAGCCATGACATCATTGTTTTTGTTGACACAGTGTCAGAAGTGTGGTGAATGATATTACACTGTAAAGCATTGTTTTTATTGGACTGCTTGGTACAATCTGATTGCAAATAGGTGCAGACACAACAGACCCAGCATACAGATGCAGTAATGAGCTCACCTTTTGCCTCTTCTTTCTGAGCTTTCGTTGCTGGGCAGAGGACCCCGACACAAAGAGGGTTTGGCAATACTCTCAGCTCCATGACAACATCACACAGTGCGTGGCGCAGTGCCCCCTGCAGTTTGTCACTCAGCTGTAAGGGGCTAATGTTGCCTTGCTCCCAGATGTCGAAGCGGACATACAGCTGTGGTTCTGTTAGAAGCAAAACAGACAAATAAGTGAAAAAAGGGAAAAAAGCAATAAAAAGGAACATTTTGTTGACTCACACCACAACACACACATCCCACAGAGCCAGAAAGATATCTGACATCAATCTGTGATATTTTGTTGAGCATAACATCTCATGGATGGATGGACGGACGGATGGATGGGTGCATGGATGGATGGGTGGGTGGATGGGTGGGTGGGTGCATGGATGGATGGACGGGTGGATGGGTGGGTGGGTGGACGGACGGACGGGTGGGTGCATGGATGGATGGATGGGTGGGTGGATGGGTGGGTGGGTGCATGGATGGATGGACGGGTGCATGGATGCATGGATGGATGGACAGACGGACGGACGGACGGACGGACGGGTGGGTGGGTGCATGGATGCATGGATGGGTGGACGGACGGACGGACGCATGGGTGCATGGATGGATGGACGGGTGGATGGGTGGGTGGGTGCATGGATGGGTGGACGGACGGACGGACGGGTGGGTGCATGGATGGATGGATGGATGGATGGATGGGTGGGTGCATGGATGGACGGGTGCATGGGTGCATGGATGGATGGACGGGTGGATGGGTGGGTGGGTGCATGGGTGCATGGATGGGTGGACGGACGGACGGATGGATGGATGGGTGGGTGGGTGCATGGATGGACGGGTGCATGGATGGATGGATGGATGGGTGGGTGGGTGCATGGATGGACGGGTGCATGGACGGACGGACGGACGGACGGACGGATGGGTGGGTGGATGGGTGGGTGGGTGCATGGATGGACGGGTGCATGGATGGATGGATGGATGGATGGGTGCATGGATGGATGGGTGGGTGGGTGAGTGCATGGATGGACGGGTGCATGGACGGACGGACGGACGGACGGACGGATGGATGGATGGGTGGGTGGGTGCATGGATGGACGGGTGCATGGATGGATGGGTGGGTGCATGGATGGATGGGTGGATGGGTGGGTGGGTGCATGGATGGACGGGTGCATGGATGGATGGACGGACGGACGGACGGATGGATGGATGGATGGGTGCATGGATGGATGGATGGATGGATGGATGGGTGGGTGCATGGATGGATGGATGGATGGATGGATGGGTGGGTGGGTGCATGGATGGACGGGTGCATGGATGCATGGACGGACGGACGGGTGGGTGCATGGGTGGGTGGGTGCATGGATGGACGGGTGCATGGATGGATGGATGGATGGGTGGGTGGGTGCATGGATGGACGGGTGCATGGACGGACGGACGGACGGACGGACGGATGGATGGGTGGGTGGATGGGTGGGTGGGTGCATGGATGGACGGGTGCATGGATGGATGGATGGATGGATGGGTGGGTGCATGGGTGGGTGGGTGGGTGGGTGAGTGCATGGATGGACGGGTGCATGGACGGACGGACGGACGGACGGACGGATGGATGGGTGGGTGGGTGCATGGATGGACGGGTGCATGGATGGATGGGTGGGTGCATGGATGGATGGGTGGATGGGTGGGTGGGTGCATGGATGGACGGGTGCATGGATGGATGGACGGACGGACGGACGGATGGATGGATGGATGGGTGCATGGATGGATGGATGGATGGATGGATGGGTGGGTGCATGGATGGATGGATGGATGGATGGATGGGTGGGTGGGTGCATGGATGGACGGGTGCATGGATGCATGGACGGACGGACGGGTGGGTGCATGGGTGGGTGGGTGCATGGATGGACGGGTGCATGGATGGATGGATGGATGGATGGACGGACGGACGGATGGATGGATGGATGGACGGACGGACGGATGGATGGATGGGTGGCAAAATGAAACTGAGATATCATTATTTTCCCTTTAAGGGCCACAGCCTCATGGCAGCATTTAATGCTGTCATCAGCGGACGTTGTGTTACAAGTATGTAAAACAACTGATAATGAGGCTGCTCTTAATGCCTGTGCTGTGTGTCCTTTAGCTTAACCCCTGTATCAAAGGTGTCTGTATCCACTGTGATATCACCCACTGGTTTGCAAAGCCTAAGACTGAGCCCTTTCATTGGCTTGGCCTCATGTCACCCATGCATGAAAAGCACAGGGCAGGTCTGACTGTGACACTGAGGGATCATCAACCACAGGACAGGCCCGCCATAAAGCATACTTTTCTTTCTAAAGGTTAATCAGGTCCAATATATTTAATATAAACATTTTTAATAGATCCTAAAATAATCAGAAAGTATTTACTGAGGTCATCGAGTTAGCCAGCAATAAGGTTGTTTTCCTATTCATTTCTAATCATGTGCAGTCGGACTTTTTATCCCCCAGTTCTGCATTGGCTTCAACTGTAGCTGAAGCCAATGCAGAACTGGCTTCAGTAAAATTCAGTAGCTGTAGGATGTAAACGGTGAATGGACCGGTTCTTATACGGCACTCTCTACTCTATTGAAGCCCTCAAAGTACTCTATACATCATTCACCCATTCACATTCATTTATTCAAGCACTGTCCGTCTAACATTCACACACATTCATACTCTGATATCAAAGAGCATTTTGGGATTATTGTTAGTAAACTGTAAATTTATTACATCCAGGGATCGAACCATCAACCTTTCAATGAGTGGATGAGCTGCTCTGCTGCAGAGAAGTCATAACAACAAACATCTTTAAGTGACATCAAATGTTACGGCCAATGAAAAGGAAGCACTGCAGACACCAGCTGTCCCATCGTTCATGCTTTTTGATATGTGATCACCTATGATGTGGACAAACATCCAAAACTATGAGTTTTCCTCCAGCACACAGTTTCAGGGTCTCATAATGATACCAAAATAACAAAAGAAAACCTTTTTAGTCACTATCCAGGGCCCTATTTCAGGAAGCCGGTTTAGTGCAAAGTCTGACTAAGTATACCCTGAGTTAACGAAAACTCTGGTTTTTCGGTTTCACAAAGCGAGTTCAGCTGAAGCCTGAGTGAGTCACTATGACGACACACTCCGTGAAGCTAACCTGCCCCCTAGCAGGTTTACTTCAACTAACCCTGACTTTCTCCGCCTCTTTGTCGGAAACCTGACTGTAGGAAGTGTCAGACATGGCGTGTCCCTTCCTTGAAGAGCCAGTAGATGTTGAAGCCCAAATTCTCCGCAGAGCTCTCCGCCGGGAGAGAGTGATTAGAGCGCGTTCGGACATTTTATCATTTCCTGATGATTTCCTGTGTGAACGTTACCGTTTTTCAGCACAATCTATAATTTATTTGAATAACATCCTCAGGCCTAATATTGCTCATGTGACACATCGCAGACATTCTCTCAGTTCTGTACATATTATTTGTATTGCACTTCGGTTTTTTGCAAACGGGAGCTTTCTGTTTTTACTGTCTTAAGTAACCAATAGTGTGTTTGTGCCCAAAGCTAACTAGATACATTTTAGTGTCTTAACCTAAACAAGTAGTCTCAACCAATCCAAACTGAAAAGAAAATGAATCATATAATTTGTATTTACTCACAGTACTGGTTATTTTCACAGGGCAGCAGTGAGGTGCAGTTTGCAGGTAGGACAAAATACCAGTTGCTGTTCTTTTAATGTAAGCTTATGCTTCCCAGGCAGTGGCTGTAACGGTCGACTGAGCTTTGTCACCTAAGTAAGGGGCAGTGAGAGGAGAGGTGAGCTTGTGCTTCGCTTTTAAAGCTGCAGTAGAAACTTTGTCACTGAAAAATGGAAGAAAATGGGAACAAGGTGTATTGCACTTCAGTTTTTTGCAAACGGGAGCTTTCTGTATAATATTGGTGATGCTGAGCACGTTTCCAAGGCTACCGTCTGTCGGGCAGTCAGGAATGTTACAGTTGCACTGAAACGTCTCCTGTACTCATTTGTGGTGTTCCCCGGTCATAGACCCACAAGATTTATCAAAGAGGGATGCCACAAAATTGCAGGTATCAGGATGAACAGAACTTAATTCATGATGTGGTGATACTTGAACTACTACTTAAATTTTACATTTATTTTCACAGTTCCCAGGCGTGATTGGCTGTACAGATGGCACTCACATTCCAATCATTGCTCCTTCAGTAAATGAAGGAGACTATGTAAACAGGAAGTCTTTCCACAGCATTAATGTACAGGTACATAGCTCCCTGTAGCATTTCAAACTAACAAATTATTTCATTATAGTAATGGATGCTAATTTGTGTTCTCTGCACTGTGAAGATCATATGTGATGCTGCCAACATTATCACAAATGTGGAAGCCAACTGCTCAGCCTCTGTGAGTGGTGGTGGTGGAGGACCCCCACCTGTTTTTCGGGCCTCCGCTTTTTTTCTGTTGGCTATAACGGGTCACATTTGAGCATACAGAGTAAGCAAATATGTACTTGTAATGTGCTCAGATAATTTCAATAAGTGCTTACAGAGGGGAAATTAATGTAGCCTCTAACTGCAATTGATTTACATCGGACAAACAGACCAAGCACTATGGCTCATAATACAATTACACCTTACCTGTTTGGACTATATTTTTATATTTCATTTTTACTTGCTGCCAGGAACGTTTGGGGCCTGTTGGGTTGCACCTGCGCTCACATCACATCACAAAATAAAATGTATGAAATAAAAAATAAAATAAAATATAATAAAATAACGTGTTAAATGGGTGGAAATCCCTAGATCAATGTTTATATTAACACTCACGCATTGACTCTGTCGGCTATGTTTTGCCATGCATGCTCCCTTTCTTTTGTAGCTGAGGCTGTGTTACTTTTTTCCGCGGAATTTGCATGTTATCGCCCACCCCCGTGACATCACGCTCCAAAGCCCTATACTGCCATCAGAATTTCGGCCTCAAGCGCTGTAAGATACATTGACCGCGCCTTCTTTCCCTCCGTCTCCATGGTGACTCGCTTAATCTGTGCTCCACTAATCAGGGCTTTATGTATCCTCGTGCGTGCGCTTAACTTGGGGTTAAAGCAACTCCACGTTTGTTAGGGAAAATATTATAAAACACTTCTTCAGTAAAGACTTCAGAGAAGAGAAACACAGACAGTTTTACTTGTTGCTTAGCAAGGGCAGCTCTGAGCTCTCGCACGAGAGTGAGGGCTCAGGGACTCGCGCTCAGAGACTGCCCCGGTCTTTATTTTATAGTTCCAGTGTGTGTGTGTGTGTGTGTGTGTGTGTGTGTGTGTGTGTGTGTGTGTGTGTGTGTGTGTGTGTATATGTGTGTGTGTGTGTGTGTGTGTTGCTGATCAAAGGGTCATAAAGCACAAAAGGTACATCCTTGGTCAGGAGAAGGGTGACCCCCCCCTCACCCTGGATAACACAGTGAGGAAGTCCTGCAGTTCATCTAAATGTAAAGAAGCACTTAAACTAAAACAGACATAGCTACGTTAATCCTACCGTAAAACAATAAAACAAGGTACGAGCTCTTTCCCATGCTCCCAGGATGTGGGGGTGAACCAAGCCTGCTGAAAATCACACATCCTGTCACTACACAATTGATTATATGCCTCTAAGCATACATGGTTAAACATTTCCTAATACAAATAACTACATGCAGTATTCTACCATATGCAAACTTATATCACTAAAAGATTATACTGACTACTAAATACAATTTTCCATTGACAACGTTGACTGAACTAATTGTTATCAGCCTTTCTGAAACCGAATATTCCGAGTTGGACAGTTCGGGGTTACTCAACCCTGAGTATCGTTTTTCACTCTGAGTTTTCTAAACCGGCTTCCTGAAATAGGGCCCAGATATCTAAATACTTCATTTACATGCACAAGCTACTTATATGGAGAGACTTCAGTTTGAAATGGTAACACCTGCATCTCATGCATGAGGTGTTTACTGGAGTGACAAAACTGTAAAGCCTGTTTAGATGTTTTGCGTAGACACCAAGCCCCTCGTCTCTCAGTAATTTCCACGAGGCTTCTGTCATTTTAAATCTTAGGGGTTCCTACACAGAAAGGGTTGCTCCTTATAATCCAGGTAGAGATAAAAGTACCAACACTTAAGCTTTCAGAAGTAATCAGCACACGTTTCTTAGAGATGTGGTCTTAATATCAGGTCAGCTGTGGCACCATGTCGGACTCAGATAAGGGCCATTAATCATCTGCACCATGGTGTCATTTCTCTCACAAGGATCATGATTAAACTGTCTGTGATATATCGATGTTAAAAACAGCTCATGGTAGCGCACAGTTTAAATTACATTGCATTAACGATTAGCTAACACATCCCTCTCTGTCACTTCTACACATCTATTCAACCTAATTGCAGAAGGTGATGAAGAATAAAAAGCACCTGCTCAGAGGGACGATGGCCCGTTATGTTCAGATGCTTGTTAGGGACACATCATATGAACTCTGTGGCCTCTGTTCACTGCTTCACACACACTTCATATTTCAGCAGAATTCACTGAACATGTCATGAAACTATATAGAAACCATGTAATGTGAAGGTTATACTACACAGTTAAACCTACAGCACTGACGATGACTATTTTTAATGCCTAAAACAGCTTGGTTATTATTTCCCCCATATTTCACCAATCCCAGCAGCAGAGTGTGACTAACACTTTATATAACAACAAGCCCCAAATATGAGATTTCGTTTTGATTTATGGCCGTGTGCTGCAGTGTCACACTGACAAATTTAGCTTCCGTAAGTGGCTCCGTAATAGACTCGTATTCATTAACCGGCAGATTTACTTGTTCCGATTTAGGGGCATTTCATATTTGGACACTAAATTTAACGGCTGGACTGTTAACCCCAGCACAGTTTGATGTTTATGTTTGCAATTAATCCATTTTAAAATGAGTGGCGTTTACATGCCTCCTGGGACGTGCTGTAACCTTGTTGCATAAACAAATCCAGCAGTGAAACGATTCTCCAGAGGGTGAAGAATAATGTGAAAACCAATGAGCCCAGTCTCTGCTGGAAACATTAGTTTGGCATTGTAAAAGTGGGCTGCACTGATTTTCACATGTTAAATTCAAGTCGTGCTTAATCTACGCAGACTATGAAAACATCTGGAGACCAGGTTATTACCTCAGTTTGGGCTTGGACATCTGGATCTCAGTGATACCTAATATTAAAATATGCTCTGGAGCAGATGAAGAGAAAGATCACCCAGAGCCACATCTTCTGTCTCAAGCTGCATCAACATAAACTCAGCACACCTTTAAGAGAGTTGTGCATTGCTACAAACCTCTCATCACCTCCTTTAATAATGTCAGACTGAAAGAGGCTCTAGTCTACATCCTGCACATCAAAGTGGCTCCTTGTCAATATCAAGCTTCACCTGAGATACAAATTTGTTTACAGTCTGCAGCTCTGATTGGCTGCTGGGTTTTCAATAAAATATCAGCAAAGCTCAGATAACACAGACGCTTATTGAACTGCAGAAATACAAAGGCCTGTGATCTCGAGTCACTGTGTGTGGACAGCTTCTGCAAAGACACAGTTCAGGTTCACCAGAAAGGCAGCTTCACAATATGGAGATTTTTAGAACTGCAGCAAATGAAAAATAAAAGTGCAGCTATGACAGTGACAGCTGCATCAGCTGTTTACAGGCTGCATCAGCTGTTTACAGGCTGCATCAGCTGTTTACAGGCTGCATCAGCTGTTTACAGGCTGCAACTCTGCAGCTTGTGAGTCGTCACGTACATGCGCGGCTGCAGGTTACATTCAACAGATACTTTACATCACTGAAAGTTTCAAAAAGGAGCAAAGTAACTGAATATTTATACATTTCTTTTCCCTCTCTCCTCGGGGCATTTCACTCGGTGGTTAATTTAAGCTTTTATAGGAGCAATAAAATTCATTTCTGAGGAACACAAGCAGGCATTTTTTCATTTTCATTGTAAATCAGTTCGTCTTCCTCAGAGGCCAAACCAGCACTGTTGTGTTGATGAATTCTTGTTTCCAGCATCTCTTCAATAAAGCTTATTTATGGACCCACCGAGCACCAAACACCACTCACAGCAGTTTCCTGCTGCACGAATCTTGTCGACCTGTCATCAACATTGCTGCTAATATTTTTATTAAAATGGCAAATTCTTTCCTTCTGATAAACACGTGTTTCCTTTGTTCTGCTGTGACTAAAATATCGATACAACATTTACAAATGACTGCGATTTCTTTTTGATTACCTGAGCCGCTAATGATGGACTCCACTTTGACGACAGCGGTCAGCTCATTAAAGCGATCCGGGTGCAGGGGGACGGAGCAGTTCTCGGACTTCTGCAGGGCGGCACCGCCCTGAGCTGGAACTTGAAGGGGCCGACCGTGGGCATCGACAAAGGAGAGGGCGATGCAGGCGATACCTGAAAGAGCAGGGAACGTGTTCAAACGACCAACTTCAAATCACCAAAGTCTGGGTCGCTCATTAGTTTTCAATTCATAGTCTCCTCATTTCATGTTTATTTGAAATTTCCCAGCAACTTTGAGGTTTTCAGGCCTTGTTATTGATCATCTCATACTTCCTGACGCATCACAGTTGTGCACAAGCTTCATCAGAAGTATAGCTGCCACCACATGTCTGAGGATGTTATACTAGTTATCAAAGAAAGCTCCTGAGCTAACACACAGCTACATAACCACCACGTATGTACACTTTATAAATTCAATAAAGTACTGGGAGTGAGCTGAACCCATACAAGCTGACACTCCCTGAGAAATACTGTGAAGCTTAAGGAAGGATGAGTGAGGGCATCCGCGGCTGCGTTCTTTCTACCACGGTGTTTAGTAAATGAAAACTTACGCAATCACATGTAGCAGTAATTATTCCAAGGCAGTAAGAAGAAACCAAACTCACATGTGTTGTTAGATCAAGCAGGTTATTCAAGTATTGGCCCGTTTTTGTCTGTGAGCGTGTTTCCGTGTTAGTGGCCTATGTTGGGTCAACACGAGGGTCAAAGTCAACAAAGACGACAACAAAGCTCACGCTACTAAACTAAGACGGCAACAACTGAAACCCTCGCGCAGCAGTACAGGTACCAGCCGAGCCGTCACTGCGAATCTCCAACTAAGCTCCTTTAAACTGCAAGCTACTCTGCAGCCCTACCTCCACCCTCCACCTCCGCCTTATTTAATATCATGTCTGCTGCCACCTGTGCCCGCTCTGTTCTGTACTGGGAGATACTGGACCCTGCTCAGAGAAATAGGAAAGTCCCCATGGGCGAGATGACTCTTATTTTTTAAACAATTTAAATTGCTAATTTTACTGCTTATCAAAGTGAATCTGCATCTCATATTTGACTATTCATTGCAATGTGCATGCAGCCGAGCATGCTGTATTAGCCAGTTACTGATATAAGCTTCCTGTAACTGGCTCTTCATGATGGTGAGCGAACGATCAAGCTGGGAAATGAGGCCTGTGTGTCTAATGGGCAGCCACAGAGTGACTTCAGGCTCCATTCTCAGGGCACATGGCCGTCCTCTGCACAGTCTATCAACACTGACACTGGTTGGTGAGCTTGACACAACAAATAAAAACGAAATCATAAAATGCTCCCCAGGACGAGACAAAAGTAAAATCCCATAAACCATTATTTCCTTCACAGCAGAACACAGAAAACATTTACATATTTACACTGAATTTGTTTTCTTCTGATTTAACAGCAGAAGTTCACCAGTGTGCAAAAAAACTGCAAAATGTTGTGCAACAAATTTAGAATAATGTTTTTCAAAAGAATAAAAATGGGCCGTATCATGCAATAATGAAGCTCAATGTGAACACGAGGCAGAAAAATGATCCAAAAGACAGACTGAGGCCAAGTGGAAAAGTGCTGTGAGGTCAAACAAATCCAAATTTTAAATTCTTTATGCGCAACATGCACACTGGATCCTCTGGCCTGCAGAGGAGAAAGACCACTGGGCGTGTTTTCAGCGCTCAGATGAAAGCCTGCTGCTGGTGCGACGGGAGTGCATCAGTGCCCAGGGATCAGGCGCCATTAAAGGGCACAGTTAGAGACCGTGTTTAGAGCAGCGTACGCTGCCTTACATATGACACTTCTTCAGGGAAGGACTTGCACATTTCAACATGATAATGTTAAACCCCACACTGCATCTATTATATAGTAGCATAGCTTCATAATACAAAAGTCTGAACTGGCCCGCAGTGAAATTAAGTGAAAGGGACGACAGAAACACAGGACTGTCGAGCATCTAGAATCCTCCATCAGACATTCCTCCCACAAAAATCCAGCAACCAGCGTCCTCAGACATTTACGGGAACTATACATGTGTTTAACTAAAGCGGTCCTGACTGACTAACAGTTCTATAAAAGCTGGGAAGCTTAATGAGCATGACCCTGTTACAACTTTTTCATTTCTCAACATTTTAAAATGTTTTTTTTGTTCTGTTGTGGAAAAAAATGGTTTATGAAATTTGCAAATCGTTTCATTTCTGTTTACATTTTACACAGTGTCATACTTAAAGTGTATGTTCTTATATTTCAGGTCCATTTCATTGTGGTTGTGTTGAACTCTTACTAATGTCCGTAAGCAGAAGAGACCCTGGGAACACCGCATTTCATGCACCCTGCAAGTCCATGCCAAATCTTAAGCCAACTAAAAGATGGATGCAGCTAACAATAATAATAATAACAACAACAACAACGATGTATATGCTGATGGAAGCCTAACAAAGGCCGAACACAGTGTTAGGGCACTACAAAGAAAATAAATAAAAGGCCACGAGCAGCAGCAGCAGCGCAGGCTTCAGTCGACACAACCAGCAGGAGTGAAACGGGCAGGTACCTTTAAACTGAGAAGGTGGGAAGAGATGCTGAACCAGCTCCAACATGGTACCTGGGTCAACATTAAAAAGACCCAGAGAACAGAGAGTATTAGGGATGCAAAACCAATAACATTTTATTTTTATCCAATTTAACACCAGGAAACTCCAAGAGGGGGTGGCAGTTGTTGGGCACCACACTAGTAAAGCCGACCCACTGGCGGGATTTTGCTTGCAGTAATATTTGCAAGCAAAACATGATTAGCCAGCTAGCTGCAACTTCACTGTCTGCTGATGTTTCGGTGATAAACTCATTTATACATAGCCAGATCAGCCCAGGGAGTCATCCAGCCTTATTCTCAGTATCTGGCTTCATGAGACAGTTTTCTGTGTTTGTAGGCACACTAGCATTAGCCAACATTAGCTTAAAGAAAGAGGGTTGTGAGTCAGATTTGATCCACCAAACCAAAACAGCCTGCCATGTTGTTTAATGCCCAACCCAGCAGCCAGCTGTCTAACCATAGCTTGCTTATGTCATTACCAATAAAACTCGTTGCTTTGTTGTGTTTGTGTGTTGGAGTTTGTGCTGGTTACTGCATTTCTAAGCTACCATTAACTATCGTTGCTTAGTCCTGATGCTGGGAGCAAAACAGTCTCCTGGGTGCTTAAAAAGAGGGGAGCTACATGTTTTTAGGTTCGTGGATATGCTTCTCATCCAAGAGGCTTCTGCAGTTCTAAAACTGTTACCAAGCCACAGGTATAGATCCCCTGGTGGGGCTGACCCCTTGTACGGGGGCCGGATGTTCGTACACCTACTGTTAATAATATACACATGAGCCACGGTGTGATAGAAGGTGAGCATCACTGGGGCCAAAGTGTGAAGACATCGCCCCATTTCCACCCTCATGTGAGCTGTCGAGGTCAACTCAGGCCAGGAGTGAGCGTGGGGTTTAAAGAGGATCTGGAGGCTGCATTGTAGGTGCCTCATAGCTGACAGTTGAACTGAATAAGCCTCTTGGATGAGAGGCAGAAGCTTTTCACAAACCTACTGAAGTCCAGCTGCCGTCTATTTAAGCATTTAAGAGGACTGAGAACCGACAAAGACACGAGCAAAGGAGAGGCACTCAGGCAAGACACTCGGGAGTGGGAATTGTGTGGATTTGAGAAAATCCAAGAGCTTCTCTCGGAGGCAACCAACAGAGTCATTTGTGGGTATAGTTTAGTTTTTAAAGTATTGACACAAGCACCTGTTTAAACTGCAGTTTAAATATATATATAAGTTTTATCTAATGTATGTTTAAAGCCCTGCTGAGTGTGACCTCTCACAGACATTTGAACTTTAACTTCATTTACATTTCATTACAGGTAAACTCAGTGTGTTGAACACATATGAAAAAGCATAAAAAGCTGTGCAGTTGACAGCTCCGTGTCAGCTGAGCCCTACACGCCTTACTAGATACATACAGTGCTTCATCTGATACTTTTAGGGAGCAGTGGCAGGGTGGATGTTACTGATGATGTTTGGCAAGAGTGCATTAAGAATACATATTGTAGTTCTGTAAATGCTAGACATAGTCTGAGCCAATTTAAGGTATTTTTTTCTCCCACTAAAGTGGAAAAAATATACAAGAACGTTTCAGCCCTCTGTCTTAAGTGTTCAAGTGGTCGAGGAACTTTACCTCACCGTTTCTTTCAATGCCAAAAACTAACTTTTTTGGAATCATCTGTTTGATTTTCTGACCAAAGCCTTTGGCAGGGAGGTCCCATGTTCCCCTTTGCAGCATTGTTCGGGGTGTCTGAACCAGGATGGGCAAGGGACAAGACAGAGACGCAGGTTGTGTCAATGACCACACTTGCGGCAAGAAAGCTGCAAGTCTGATAAACCTCCTACCTTCGAAATGTGGTTGAGAGAATTTGGAAATGTACTCCACCTGGAGAAAATCAGGTTTACCTTGTCTAACCGAGAGAGAGTGTTTTATAAGATTTGGCAACCAGTCATTAGCCTGATGGATAAACTTAAGTGAAATGTGCTCTGTCTTAACATTTATGTATGCTGTATTACCACCTCGTTGACTTGCCGTCCACCTTCTATTGTGTTCTTTTGAAGGTGATTGTTGTATACGGCTCAATTATAAAATCAATAAAAATATATTGAAAAAAGAAGAAGCTGTGCAGGCTTTCACTGCACTGAGAGGTGAAATAAAACAAAGCAACAGCACCTGTGAAGTCTAAGCCTGTGTGAAGAAAAAGGTTTTCAGTTTGTTTGTAACTGAGCAGGTTAGCAGGCAGCTTGTTTCCAAGAACAGGACTCAGCACGCGAGTTTTACTGCTGCGTCAAATCTACGCCGTAAATTACACCCCAACCAAAACCCTACTTAACCCTACGCTGCAACCTCCCACGTAACCTGACGTGCACTTCCTGAGAAATGTAACCACAAATCGGTCGATGCAAACCAAAATGACCTGACTGGAAGTTAGAAAAAGGTCTTTATAAGATGCTTGCTGACATAATTTACATGTTAACAGGACTTCTTAATAAGGTATTATTGTTGATTTAGAATATGAAGGCAGAGTTAGTTGTTAAACACAATAAATAAATAATAAAGTATCATCACTATTAAGCATAAGAATCTATTTAGAGTCTTAATGGGTCTATAACATGTAATAAACCCTTGTGTGATATCTGATGCCACATTTGCATATTATTAACAGCTAGTGTGTGTTAATAAGCGCTTTATAAGGATGTTATCTATTAACAAGTGTTGATAAGGCCCGTGACATTTAAGTGCAAATAAAATCTGAAGCTACAACAGAAGCTGTTACCTCACAGCTAGTTTGGAAGCCGATCCTAATTTAGTCAGCTGGGATTCAGACGATAAACGACTGAGCAGCAAAGAGTCATCAGAGAACATTTCATTAATTAGCAGTCAGGCAACACAGGTGAGAGTCAGGGTATCTCTCACTTTGCAACTTTTCGAGCTGTCTGACACTCGGGAGTTATTTCACACAGTGAGTGGGGGCTTGGATATCATCATATAACTTGAGGACCTCGTTCCACAGCTGCTAAGACTAATGAGATTCAGTCAGAGCTTTCCTGCATAGCAATTAAAAAGTAGTTAGACGGCAAGTGGAGCGAATGTAGGAGCGAGGGACAAACTCTTCACATCAGCCTTGATGTTTAGATTCGACAGGCGCGCAGAGGTCAGTTTGAAAGAGACTCGAGGAGGCCATCTCCAGAGCTCCCGCTGCTCTGCAGCTGGAAGCAGCGCTGTGTCTGTTCACTGGAAAGTTACTTGGTACCAAAACAAATAAATCTTGGCTTTTTTATTTTTAAAGAAGCTGATATGCCAGGAGAAGTTGTTGCTGATCTTGGTTTGATACTGATCCAATATTTGGTGCAAAACTCTACAAAACCAAAAACCACACCTGATGTAAATTTGGCCACTTTCCCCTTCCAGGCCGTCTCCTTGGCCACCTCTTCATTTGATGTGCTTTTGCTTTTTAATACTTGCAACCAAAGGTCTGATTATATACAATATCTTTGTTATTGGTTAATACAGGAAGTGTACTTTGGGCGGCACAATGATTCTACAAATGAAAATGAAGCAGTGTGATTAAGAGCCAAACGTTGAGTTGTATTGACAATGGCAGGGAACGTGTCACAGAAACAGTAATTATACATAAGCGCTTCAATTCAGTAAACTCATCATTTACATTGATAATTAGCTGCCCTTTGGTTGGAGAGTTATACATTCGCTTTCTCGCAGTGAACTAGCTAACCTTTCAGTTACAAAGCAGCAGCACTCCCCTTTAACTGGCTTCAAATGCCAGTAGATGACATTAGCATATTGATAAACAAGAAAGTATTGCAATGTGAAATGGAACTGATCAGTTCTGCAGGAGAAAGCATGACAGCAAAGTGGAAAAACTTTGCAGAACTTCAGCTCGATTTGAATGAAGGAGCACAGCTAAATGAGGCACCGTTGACATGAAGCAAACCAATTTCTACACAAGTGTGAAATTACATTCATGAGTGCATAAAGCACACTGTACAAGCTGCTAGCTCAAGGTTTGTGCAGCTCACAACAATCCACATAACGAGCAGGACAGCTGAGAAGCTTTCCTGCAACAGGCAGGTCACCGCTGGTTAAAGAGCAAGTTAGGCTCCCAGCTTAATGCACGTGCACGCACACACACACACACAGACACACACAAACACAAGTTTCAGGTGCATGTTAAGGAGGGGGAAAAGAGAGCCGCCTCAGGAAAACAAATGTGCTGATTCTCATCACAGAAATTAAGAGTGTGCAGCAAAGGGAGGACGAGTGTGATGGTCTCTGTTATGCCAGACAGGGACAGGGAAATGTCTCCTGAATTTAATGTGGGAGTTATAAATAGGACAAAAAACAGAGAATGTCAGCGAATTTGACGATATCACACTGACTCCACATCTGCAGCTTAACAAAGGAAACGGAGCCAAGAGCTGAGGTTACAGCAAAGTTTCCAAGTCATTATTTGTTCACAGTAAACAAGGAGAACTTGTCAGTGCTGTAAAGCAGTTTATGAAAATGGATCCGTGTTTAAACAGGCCATTTTCTGCTTCCGCTCACATATATGTGGTCACGGCAGTGGATGCCCACTTAAGGCCTAAGGTTTCGAATAATGAGGACAGAGGACTGAAAGGTCACCCTGTGAGCCGAAGCTCAGGCTTCACATTGTTTTCAACACTTTTTAGTTTCATACTGCTTTTTCTACTCTGAGCGTCCACAAGTGCAAACATGCAACGTGCAGGCATCTGAGGTAGGAAGCTGTGTACACGCCCACCTGCAGTTCAAAGCTTCTTGTTTTGAGGGACAGCCAATCAGAAGAAAAGGTGGCCTGCACCTTCAGTTAGACACAAAACCTTTGTTTAAGCCGTGAGACCAGTTTTCCCGTGATTCACTCGCGTACGTCAGTTTGAAGAGGAAAAAGAACTCCACGGGACTCCGATGTGAAAAGATGTAACAAAAAATTTATTCCACAGTTTTTGCATCTTACAGGAGTGGTCAGGTTTAACTTGTCCTCAACAAAATAACCTACTACGGTAGGAAAACCGTGTGGCTCTGTTCTACCCTGCTGCCCCGTATAGCTTATGCCGTGTTAACTCCTTTTCTCTCTCTCTCCCCCCTCCCGCACCGCATGCACTAATTTGCATACATCCGTGATGCCCGGATTTTACTATAAACACGAGTCTTTAAGGCACATGTATTCATGGTACTACGTAACCTAGTTTCACCATAAACATGCATCTATTTCCTAAAATTATTAATTACACAAACAAGCTTAACAACAGCGAAATATAAATACTAAAACATATGAACTATCTTAACTTGGCTCCCACATACCGGCCCCTAATTGTGACCCTATTACACAATTACCAAATTACACTTGTGGAGCCAAGGTACACAAACTTCAGTCTCTGCAGTTGATTACTTCAGTCCGATTCCTGCAGAAGGCAAATCTTCGTAATGGGCCTGTCCAGTACACTCGTTTTGGTTTTGATCCTAACCTGCCGCACCATTCCTGCCTTGTCTGAGATAGCATGGATTACTTTCCCTGTAATCCAAGAGTTGCGTGGGGCTGTATCGTCAACAATAAGCACAATGTCTCCAACCAAAAAGTTGCGAGATGGACGGGTCCACCTTTGCCTCTCTTGAAGTTGTGGTAAATATTCCCTTGCCCATCGTTTCCAGAATATTTCCGACATGTATTGCACTTGCCTCCATCTTCTTCTTGCGTAGAGATCTTGCTTGTCGAACAGTCCGGGAGGAAGAGATGGTTTGTTCCTGAGCAGCAACAGGTGATTGGGAGTGAGTACTTCCAGATCATTTGGATCACTGGACGCTTTGGTTATTGGCCGACTGTTAATAATGGCCTCCGCCTCACACAGAAGTGTATGCAGGCTCTCTTCATCCAGTGTCTGCAGCCTCAAGGTAACGTTTAGGATTTTCTTCACTGACTTGATCAATCTCTCCCAGACCCCTCCATGATGGGGTCCTGAGGGAGGGTTGAACATCCACTGAATGCCTTGTTGTTTTAGGTGGTCTTCAATTTTGGACACATTCCATTCAGCAATGGCTCTTTTAAGTTCACGCTCTGCACCAATGAAGTTAGTTCCATTGTCAGAATGAAGGGTCTTTATCTGGCCTCGTCTGGCTATGAAGCGACGGAGAGCATGGATGAAGGAATCTGTGTCCAGCGAGGCTGCCATCTCCAAGTGTATTGCACGAGTGGTTAGGCAGGTGAAAATGACTCCATACCTCTTCACCGTACTTCGACCACGTTTGATCTCGAACGGACCAAAGTAGTCCACTCCGCAGTTAGTAAATGGAGGGTCATCTGGCAGAACTCTGTCTCGGGGTAGGTCGGCCATTTGCTGCTGTCCTGCAACTCCATGCTCACGCCGACAGGCAATACACCTAGCGAGTATTTTTCGTACTGCAGAGTTGGCACCGGGTACCCAAAACTTTGTTCTCAACTTGGAGATAACATGATTGCGACCACTATGAGCCAAGTTCTCATGTATTTCTCTGAGGATAAGCTTCGTGACGTGAAGATCCTTGCTCAGGATTGCTGGCCGCTTAGCCTCCTCGGGTAGTGCTGCTCTGCTGAGTCGCCCTCCGACCCTAAGGATGCCTTGTTCAAGTACTGGACTCAGTTTGAAAAGACTACTAGTCCTCTTCACCCCCTGACCTTTAGAAAGTGCGCTGATCTCCTTAGGAAATGTCTTTCTCTGACAGTAGCGAATGATTGCTTCTTCAGCCTTCGCAAGGTTCTCTACCGTTAGCTTGTTGGTGTCCCCTTGAAACAGGCTGTCCTTGAAACCTTCCGTATCCCTCTCGACTTCAGGTTGTGTTTTAACAGCACACAACTCCTTCCTTTTGCGACACAATTGCAGCAGAATGCTCTTGACTTTAAGCATCCATGCCACTGCCCTGATAAGTTTAAACCAGGATGAGAAGTAGTGCAGGAACTCCAGCACTACATCTTCACATTCCTTGATTGTACTAGCACACACCAGGTTACCCTTTACCTCTGGGTCATCTGTAGTCAGGCCTTCAACTGGGTGCACCTCTTCTGGCCACTCTTCCATGGGTTTGGTGAGAAAATCCGGCCCCTGTAACCATGTGTGGGATTGCATGAAGCTCTCTGCTCGGAGCCCCCTTGATGCAAAGTCGGCAGGATTCAGTGAGGTGTTGATATACCTCCATTGCTCTGGACTGGAGCATTTCAAGATTGCATCCACACGGTTAGCAACAAAGGTACGGAATCTACTTGTTTGATTGCTGATATACTTGAGTACCGTGGTACTATCTGACCAAAATACAGATGGTTGGAGCGGAAGCTGCAATTCAGATGTCAGAACCCTGTCTATGCGTGCTGCCATGGTTGCTGCGGTAAGTTCCATGTGGGGAACTGTAATGGGCTTAAGTGGGGCCACTCTTGCCTTTCCCAACA